>NC_056062.1:67318570-67620475 GCF_016772045.2 Ovis aries | reverse complement strand
ACTCTACATATAAGTTAAATAAGCAGGGTGACAATATATAGCCTTGATGTACTCCTTTTCCTATTTGGAACCAGTCTGTTTTTCCATGTCCAGTTCTAACTGTTGCTTCCTGACCTGCATATCAGTTTCTCAAGGGGCAGGTCAGGTGGTCTGGTATTCCCATCTCTTTCAGAATTTTCCACAGTTTATTGTGATCCACACAGTCAAAGGCTTTGGCATAGGCAATAAAGCAGAAATCGATGTTTTTCTGGAACTCTTTTGCTTTTTCCATGATCCAGAGGATATTTGCAATTTGATCTCTGGTTCCTCTGCCTTTTCTAAAACCAGCTTGAACATCAGGAAGTTCACGGTTCACGTATTGCTGAAGCCTGGCTTGGAGAATTTTAAGCATTACTTTACTAGCATGTGAGATGAGTGCAATTGTGCAGTAGTTTGAGCATTCTTTGGCATTGCCTTTCTTTGGAATTGGAATGAAAACTGACCTTTTCCAGTCCTGTGGCCACTGCTGAGTTTTCCAAATTTGCTGGCATATTGAGTGCAGCACTTTCACAGCATCATCTTTGAGGATTTGAAATAGCTCAACTGGAATTCCATCACCTCCACTAGCTTTGTTCATAGTGATGCTTTCTGAGGCCCACTTGACTTCACATTCCAGGATGTCTGGCTCTAGGAGAGTGATCACACCATTGTGATTATCTTGGTCATGAAGATCTTTTTTGTCCAGTTCTTCCGTGTATTCTTGCCACCTCTTCTTAATATCTTCTGCTTCTGTTAGGTCCATATGATTTCTGTCCTTTACCGAGCCCATCTTTGCATGAAATGTTCCCTTGGTATCTCTAATTTTCTTGAAGAGATCTCTAGTCTTTCCCATTCTGTTGTTTTCCTCTATTTCTTTGCATTGATCACCGAGGAAGGCTTTCTTATCTCTTCTTGCTATTCTTTAACTCTGCACTCAGATGCTGATATCTTTCCTTTTCTTCTTTGCTTTCGCTTCTCTTCTTTTCACAGCTATTTGTAAAGCCTCCCCAGACAGCCATTTTGCTTTTCTGCATTTCTTTTCCATGGGGATGGTCTTGATCCCTGTCTCCTGTACAATGTCACGAACCTCATTCCATAGTTCATCAGGCACTCTATCTATCAGATCTAGGCCCTTAAATCTATTTCTCCCTTCCACTGCATAATCATAAGGGATTTGATTTAGGTCATACCTGAATGGTCTAGTGGTTTTCCCTAGTTTCTTCAATTTACTTCTGAATTTGGCAATAAGGAGTTCATGATCTGAGCCACAGTCAGCTCCTGGTCTTGTTTTTGTTGACTGTATAGAGCTTCTCCATCTTTGGCTGCAAAGAATATAATCAATCTGATTTCGGTGTTGACCATCTGGTGATGTCCATGTGTAGAGTCTTCTCTTGTGTTGTTGGAAGAGGGTGCTGACCAGTGCGTTCTCTTGGCAAAACTCTATTAGCCTTTGCCCTGCTTCATTCCGTATTCCAAGGCCAGATTTGCCTGTTACTCCGGGTGTCTCTTGACTTCCTACTTTTGCATTCCAGTCCCCTATAATGAAAAGGACATCTTTTTTGTGTGTCAGTTCTAGCAGGTCTTGTAAGTCTTCATAGAACCATTCAACTTCAGCTTCTTCAGCATTACTGGTTGGGGCATAGACTTGGATTACTGTGATATTGAATGGTTTGCCTTGGAAATGAACAGAGATCATTCTGTCATTTTTGAGATTGCATCCAAGTACTGCATTTTGGACTCTTTTGTTGACCATGATGGCTACTCCATTTCTTCTGAGGGATTCCTGCCCGCAGTAGTAGATATAATGCAATAGTACAGTGCATGGTTTCATGCAAAAGACCCTTTTAATTTCACATGAAATTAAAATGATGATCTTTAAAAATTTCATGCAAAGTAAATCAATAAGATAAGGCTATCAAGGTCATTGTTAAAGGGAAAATAAATAGGAAAATAACAAGTTTTTAAGATACAGTTGTGAAAGGATTAGAGCAGTTCCTAAGATTGTTGATTATGCATATGTGAGCGTAAGAGTGTGATCAAGGCATTATATTTAGAGATTATTCGAGAAGTATTGAAAAATGTGAAAGCACTGTGTATTTTGTACCATACGGTTTTACACACATATTTATAGATACATATTAGAACAGAGACAGGTATAGATATAGACCATCATCACCAAATGTTTAAGGTTTATGGAGTTCATACTTTCAGTGTACAGACTATTTCAAACTGGCACTGATCATAGAGGCCTGAATGGAAGAACACCCTAGGTATTCTTGTTTTTTTGGAGACTAGCACACTGGAAACCAGCAAGCCAGGGTCCTACATTTTATACAACAGTATGGTTCTTTGAGAGGGTTAATAATGCCTTTTTCATAGTAAAGTTCGTGGTGCAGTACCACCTGCCATAGGGATATTTTGGGACTTGTTAAAACTTTGGGTTTCTGGAGCCCATCCTAAATCAAATAACTCAAATTCTCAGGTGTAACACAATGCCCAGGTGATGTATATGGAAGTCAAAGTAGCATCAGAATGACTGGGAATTAAGCAAATGAAGAAAAAAATGCCTTCGAGCATTAGGGTTTTGTTTTTTTTTTTTCTTATTTGTATCTCTGGCGCCTAGAACAGTGCCCATGCGAGGTGATATTTAAATGTTTATTACATTGACTATTTAAACAAACACTTGTAATAAGTTCTTGCCTTATACTAGAATGTGTTTCTCCAAACCATCTTGTAACAACTTTTCAAACAAATTCTCATAATTTCTGTGATCATGCCTTGCATACAGTAGGAACTTGATGAATGTTGATTACACAAATGAGTAAAATAATGTGTAGTTACACCTAATCACTCTTAACTTCAGAATAGTGGGTACCACCAATAACCCAGTATGGTGCCCTTTGTCCCTAAAAGTATTAAAACTGGAAGTCAGACTCCCTGCATTTAATATGTGTCAAAATTTCCAAATGGCCAAGAGTGAACCACTGCTTAGCCCTACTGACTTCAGCTTTGAAATCTATAAAGTAAAGGAAGTCGTGAGATTCAGTGAGATAATAAACACGAAATTACTTTGGAATCAATTAAGTGCTTTGCAATGACCAGTGCATTTTCTTGGCAAAACTCTATTAGTATTTGCCCTGCTTCATTCCGTATTCCAAGGCCAAATTTGCCTGTTACCCCAGGTGTTTCCTGACTTCCTACTTTTGCATTCCAGTCCCCTATAATGAAAAGGACATCTTTTTTGTGTGTTAGTTCTAGCAGGTCTTGTAGGTCTTCATAGAACCGTTAAACTTCCGCTTCTTCAGCATTACTGGCTGGGGCATAGACTTGGATTACTGTGATATTGAATGGTTTGCTTTGGAAATGAACAGAGATCATTCTGTCGTTTTTGACATTGCATCCAAGTACTGCATTTTGGACTCTTTTGTTGACCATGATGGCTACTCCATTTCTTCTAAGGGATTCCTGCCTGCAGTAGTAGATATAATGGTCATCTGAGTTAAATTCACCCATTCTAGTCCATTTTAGCTCACTGATTCCTAGAATGTCAAGGTTCACTCTTGCCATCTCCTGTTTGACCACTTCCAATTTGCCTTGACTCATGGACCTGACATTCCAGGTTCCTATGCAATATTGCTCTTTACAGCATCAGACCTTGCTTCTATCACCAGTCACATCCACAACTGGGTATTGTTTTCTCTTTGGCTCCATCCCTTCATTCTTTCTGGAGTTATTTCTCCACTGATCTCTAGTAGCATATTGGGCACCTACTGACCTGGGGAGTTCCTCTTTCAGTATCCTATCATTTTGCCTTTTCATACTGTTCATGCGGTTCTCAAGGCAAGAATCCTGAAGTGGTTTGCCATTCCCTTCTCCAGTGGACCAAATTCTGTCAGACCTCTCTACCATGCCCGCCGGTCTTGGGTGGCTCCACAGGGCATGGCTTAGTTTCACTGAGTTAGACAAGGCTGTGGCCCTAGTGTGATTAGATTGACTAGTTTTCTGTAATTATGGTTTCAGTGTGTCTGCCCTCTTGCAACACCTACCGTCTTACTTGGGTTTCTCTTACCTTGGATGTGGGGTATCTCTTCACGGCTGCTCCAGCAAAGCGCAGCTGCTGCTCCTTACCTTGGACGAGGGCTAGTTCTTCACCGCCGTCCCTCCTGACCTTGAATGTGGAATAGCTCCTTGTTCAACACCGAAATCAGATTGATTATATTCTTCGCAGCCAAAGATGGAGAAGCTCTATACAGTCAAAAAAATAAGACCTGGAGCTGACTGTGGCTCAGATCATAAACTCCATATTGCCAAATTCAGACTTAAAATGAAGAAATCAAATCCGAAAAATCAAATCCCTTATGATTATACAGTAGAAGTGAGAAATAGATTTAAGGGACTATATCTGATAGATAAAGTGCCTGATGAACTATGGACGGAGGTTCATGACATTGTACAGGAGACAGTGATCAAGACCATCCCCATGGAAAAGAAATGCAGAAAAGCAAAATGGCTGTCTGGGGAGGCTTTACAAATAGCTGTGAAAAGAAGAGAAGCAAAAAGCAAAGGAGAAAAGGAAAGTTATCAGCATCTGAATGCAGAGTTAAAGAATAGCAAGAAGAGATAAGAAAGCCTTCCTCGGTGATCAATGCAAAGAAATAGAGGAAAACAACAGAATGGGAAAGACTAGAGATCTCTTCAAGAAAATTAGAGATACCAAGGGAACATTTCATGCAAAGATGGGCTCGGTAAAGGACAGAAATCATATGGACCTAACAGAAGCAGAAGATATTAAGAAGAGGTGGCAAGAATACACGGAAGAACTGGACAAAAAAGATCTTCATGACCAAGATAATCACAATGGTGTGATCACTCTCCTAGAGCCAGACATCCTGGAATGTGAAGTCAAGTGGGCCTCAGAAAGCATCACTATGAACAAAGCTAGTGGAGGTGATGGAATTCCAGTTGAGCTATTTCAAATCCTCAAAGATGATGCTGTGAAAGTGCTGCACTCAATATGCCAGCAAATTTGGAAAACTCAGCAGTGGCCACAGGACTGGAAAAGGTCAGTTTTCATTCCAATTCCAAAGAAAGGCAATGCCAAAGAATGCTGAAACTACTGCACAATTGCACTCATCTCACATGCTAGTAAAGTAATGCTCAAAATTCTCCAAGCCAGGCTTCAGCAATACGTGAACCGTGAACTTCCTGATGCTCAAGCTGGTTTTAGAAAAGGCAGAGGAACCAGAGATCAAATTGCAAACATCCTCTGGATCATGGAAAAAGCAAAAGAGTTCCAGAAAAACATCGATTTCTGCTTTATTGCCTATGCCAAAGCCTTTGACTGTGTGGATCACAATAAACTGTGGAAAATTCTTGAAGAGATGGGAATACCAGACCACCTGACCTGCCCCTTGAGAAACTGATATGCAGGTCAGGAAGCAACAGTTAGAACTGGACATGGAACAACAGACTGGTTCCAAATAGGAAAAGGAGTACATCAAGGCTATATATTGTCACCCTGCTTATTTAACTTATATGTAGAGTACATCATGAGAAACGCTGGGCTAGAAGAAGCACAAGCTGGAATCAAGATTGCCGGGAAAGTAAACAATAACCTAAGATATGCAGATGACACCACCCTTAGGCAGAAAGTGAAGAGGAACTAAAAAGCCTTTTGATGAAAGTGAAAGAGAAGAGTGAAAACATTGGCTTAAAGCTCAGCATTCAGAAAACGAAGATCATGGCATCCGGTCCCATCACTTCATGGGAAATAGATGGGGAAACAGTGGAAACAGTGTCAGACTTTATTTTTGGGGGCTCCAAAATCACTACAGATGGTGACTGCAGCCATAAAATTAAAAGACATTTACTCCTTGGAAGGAAAGTTATGACCAACCTAGATAGTATATTCAAAAGCAGAGACATTACTTTGCCAACAAAGGTCCGTCTAGTCAAGGCTATGGTTTTCCAGTGGTCATGTATGGATGTGAGAGTTGGACTGTGATGAAGGCTGAGTGCTGAAGAATTGATACTTTTGAAGCGTGGTATTGGAGAAGTCTCTTGAGAGTCCTTTGGACTGCAAGGAGATCCAACCAGTCCATTCTGAAGGAGATAAGCCCTGGGATTTCTTTGGAGGGAATGATGCTGAATCTGAAACTCCAGTACTTTGGCCACCTGATATGAAGAGTTGACTCATTGGAAAAGACTCTCATGCTGGGAGGGATTGGGGGCAGGAGGAGAAGGGGATGACCGAGGATGAGATGGCTGGATGGCATCACTGACTTGATGGACGTGAGTCTGAGTGAACTCGGAGAGATGGTGATGGACAGGGAGGCCTGGTGTGCTGCAATTCATGGGGTCGCAAAGAGTCGGACATGACTGAACGACTGAACTGGACTGAAGTACTTTGCAAACGTAAGTTATCATTCTTATCTTCTCCACCAAGGTTGTCCCCAACAAGAACTTTTCCACCTGCTTCAGTTCTTGGGAGAGCAAGCCACTGCTCATTTCCCTGTGGCTAGCTTGAGCAAGACTGCATTTTAACAAATTTATGAAAGTTTGAAATTTTTTTTATAGTTTTCTTTATTTGTTTTTTGCGTGTGCTGGGTCTTTATTGCTGTGCAAGATGTTCTCTGCTTGCAGTGAGTGGAGGCTGCTCTCTAGTTGTGGTGCACAGGTTTGCCTGAGGTTGCTGTGGTTACTCTTCTCTTGTGTGGAGCGTGGGCTCTAGGACATATGGGCTTCAGTGGTTGTGCCACGTGGCTCCCAGGCACTAGAGCACACGCTCAACTGTGGTGCACGGGCTTAGTTGCTCCGAGGCATGTGGGATCTTCCAGGACCAGGCATCCAACCTGTGTCTCTTACATTGATAGGCAGATTCTTTACCACTGAGCCACCAGGGAAACTCCTGTTTGAAATTCTTAAGGGACAGGGATGGCAAATAAGTAGACCCATGTTCACATTTCACGTCTGGTATCCAAGGTCAACATCACTAAAGGATTATTATTCTCTAGTTCTTATGTGCTCAAAGGTCACCTTACAAGATTCTCAGCACAGTATCACAGCAGCCCTTCAGTAGAACCTATTCACCCTCTCTGATACAGGATAAATCTATATAAAATTTGTACTATTAGATTTGAATATGAACATATTTCTTAAAGATATGAGATTATCTTGTAGAAACAAGGGTGTAGACAACATACATTGTATATTGTGTGTATATAGCATATATATATAGATGTAAGTATCATATGTGAGATAATACTGTGTATAACATAGGAGTGTGTGTGTGTGTGTGTGTGTAAAATAAAGACCAAGAGGCTATTAAGGTCATGTTTTTAGGTTAGGCTTTGAAAAAATCACAATAAAGTCTTCTGAAAGGAATTGAAAGAAGAGTAAAAGTTTTATGTAGGTCTCTCAGTTCTCAGCAAATGTTATAATTAAAGTTTCAGTCTCAGTATGTAAACCAGAGTTTCTGTTTTATTGTTGGGGAGACCCTAGCTGGAGTCTTACCTCTTTGGAACAGGATACAAGTCTGAAAGACTTGGATAATTGAGCTTTGTAGTCAGCTGGATGTAGTGATTAAATGAGATCTTAATTTAGTTCCCTTATGGTGGAAATACAGCAGTCTTTTGTAATGCTGTCTCAACCATATCCCTTAGTATTCTACTTGAATATTTCATGTCCTAAATGATTTCTTCCCTTCAAAAAAAAAACAAAAAAACAAAAACAAAAAAGAAAACTGGTCTGCTATTAACTTGCTAACTAGTGTTAGATCTTATATACGCAGAATCCCTGATCTCCCAAACTTCAGATAAGTGTTTCTCCGAGATGCTCCCATAGTATACTTAATTTCCACTATTAAAATACTTATCACATTGTGCTATACTTAATGTATCTCCAACTGAAGTACAGACTCCCATGGGACAAGGCTGATTCAGTATAAAATCTCTGTTGATTAAACCAGAGGTTGTCAGACTTTTTCTAATTTGGGTCAGATTGAAAAATACCAGGATCTGATGATCATACCGTTTCTGTTTCAACTGCTCAACTTGCTGATGGAGTGTGAAAGCCGCTGATTGGGTATGACTGTGTTCTTGAAAACAGGAGATGGGTTGAAATTTGCCCACTATTGTTTGGCATATGGTCAGTCCTCAACAGATTTTTATTAGTAGTAGTTCAGTTCAGTTCAGTCCCTCAGTCGTGTCCGACTCTTTGTGACCCCATGAATTGCAGCACGCCAGGGCTCCCTGTCCATCACCATCTCCCAGAGTTCACTCAGACCCACGTCCATCGAGTCAGTGATGCCATCCAGCCATCTCATCCTTGGTCGTCCCCTTCTCCTCCTGCCCCCAATCCCTCCCAGCATCAGAGTCTTTTCCAATGAGTCAACTCTTTGCATGAGGTGGCCAAAGTACTGGAGTTTCAGCTTTAGCATCATTCCTTCCAAAGAAATCCCAGGGCTTATCTCCTTCAGAATGGACTGGTTGGATCTCCTTGCAGTCCAAGGGACTCTCAAGAGTCTTCTCCAACACCACAGTTCAAAAGTATCAATTCTTTGGCGCTCAGCCTTCTTCACAGTCCAACTCTCACATCCATACATGACTACTGGAAAAACCATAGCCTTGACTAGACAGACCTTAGTCAGCAAAGTAATATCTCTGCTTTTCAATATGCTATCTAGGTTGGTCATAACTTTTCTTCCAAGGAGTAAGCGTCTTTTAACTTCGTGGTTGCAGTCACCATCTGCAGTGATTCTGGAGCTCAAAAAAATAAAGTGACACTGTTTCCACTGTTTCCCCATCTACTTCCCATGAAGTGATGGGACCAGATGCCATGATCTTGGTTTCTGAATGCTGAGCTTTAAGCCAACTTTTTCGCTCTCCTCTTTCACTTTCATCAAGAGGTTTCTTAGTTCCTCTTCACTTTCTGCCATAAGGATGGTGTCCTCTGCATATCTGAGGTTATTGATATTTCTCCCAGCAATTTTGATTCCAGCTTGTGTTTCTTCCAGTCCAGCGTTTCTCATGATGTATTCTGCATATAAGTTAAATAAGCAGGGTGACAATATACAGCCTTGATGTACTCCTTTTCCTATTTGGAACCAGTCTGTTGTTCCATGTCCAGTTCTAACTGTTGCTTCCTGACCTGCATACAGGTTTCTCAAGGTGCAGGTTAGTTGGTCTGGTATTCCCATCTCTTCAAGAATTTTCCACAGTTTATTACGATCCACACAGTCAAAGGCTTTGGCATAGGCAATAAAGCAGAAATCGATATTTTTCTGGACCTCTCTTCCTTTTTCCATGATCCAGAGGATGTTTACAATTTGATCTCTGGTTCCTCTGCCTTTTCTAAAACCAGCTTGAACATCAGGAAGTTCACGGTTCACGTATTGCTGAAGCCTGGCTTGGAGAATTTTGAGCATTACTTTACTAGCATGTGAGATGAGTGCAATTGTGCGGTAGTTTGAGCATTCTTTGGCATTGCCTTTCTTTGGGATTGGAATGACAACTGACCTTTTCCAGTCCTGTGGCCACTGCTGAGTTTTCCAAATTTGCTGGCATATTGAGTGCAGCACTTTCACAGCATCATCTTTGAGGATTTGAAATAGCTCAACTGGAATTCCATCACCTCCACTAGCTTTGTTCATAGTGATGCTTTCTGAGGCCCACTTGACTTCACATTCCAGGATATCTGGCTCCAGATGAGTGATCACACCATCGTGATTATCCAGGTCATGAAGATCTTTTTTTGTCCAGTTCTGTGCATTTTTGCCACCTCTTCTGAATACCTTCTGCTTCTGTTAGGTCCATATTTCTGTCCTTTATCGAGCCCATCTTTGCATGAAATGTTCCCTTGGTATCTCTAATTTTCTTGAAGAGATCTCTAGTCTTTCCCATTCTGTTGTTTTCCTCTATTTCTTTGCATTGATCACCGAGGAAGGCTTTCTTATCTCTTCTTGCTATTCTTTAACTCTGCACTCAGATGCTGATATCTTTCCTTTTCTTCTTTGCTTTTCGCTTCACTTCTTTTCACAGCTATTTGTAAAGCCTCCCCAGACAGCCATTTTGCTTTTCTGCATTTCTTTTCCATGGGGATGGTCTTGATCCCTGTCTCCTGTACAATGTCACGAACCTCATTCTATAGTTCATCAGGCACTCTATCTATCAGATCTAGGCTCTTAAATCTATTTCTCCCTTCCACGGTATAATCATAAGGGATTTGATTTAGGTCATACCTGAATGGTCTAGTGGTTTTCCCTACTTTCTTCAATTTACTTCTGAATTTGGTAATAAGGAGTTCATGATCTGAGCCACAGTCATCTCCTGGTCTTGTTTTTGCTGACTGTATGGATCTTCTCCATCTTTGGCTGCAAAGAATATAATCAATCTGATTTCGGTGTTGACCATCTGGTGATGTCCCTGTGTAGAGTCTTCTTTTGTGTTGTTGGAAGAGGGTGTTTGCTATGACCAGTGCATTTTCTTGGCTAAACTCTATTAGCAGTAGTAGTGGTATATTAATCTAATTGAATTAATAAATGAAAATCTAATGAAATATGATATCTGCTGTCATGGATCTTACAATCTAGTGGAAACTAAAACAATTACAATATAGTATGAAAAGTCCTACATATTATGGAAGCCCAGTGATTTGGTATTTTATGAAACTGGAGGAGGGGATTAGAAAAGTCTTCCTGAAATAGATAGATATGAAATTCCATTTCAAAGGAAAAAATAGAAGTAATATGCAGAAGATGAGGGAGGGAAAGGGTGTTCTAGGCTAAAGGAATAGCCCCTGTGCAGAGGCTGAGAGGCATGACACATTTGGAGACCTGTAGGTAGTTCATTCGGAGAAGGCAATGGCACCCCACTCCAGTACTCTTGCCTGGAAAATCCCATGGATGGAGGAGCCTGGTAGGCTGCAGTCCATGGAGTCACTAAGAGTCGACTGAGCGACTTCACTTTCGTTTTTCGCTTTTATGCATTGGAGAAGGAAATGGCAACCCATTCCAGTGTTCTTGCCTGGAGAATTCCAAGGATGGCGGAGCCTGGTGGGCTGCCGTCTGGGAGGTCACACAGATTCAGACACAACTGAAGCGACTTAGCAGCAGCAGCAGCAGCAGGTAGTTCATTATGGGAATTTTATCTCTGGAAGATAGTGTTGCAATTTAGTTCCTCCTCCTGCGTTCTAACCTCCTTGTCGTCTTATTCTTTGGGACCAGCTCCATCCTATTTTCTTTATTCTCTCTCCTACTGGTTCTTTCATCTTAGTAGATAAACATGCTCAAGGATTTTCTATATTTAAAGCTACCGTTTCCATTTCTGCTGTCACTGCTACCACAACCATCACCGTCATAACTAAAACCGCTATCCCCGCCTCCATCATCGCTTAGACCACCACCACCACTGCCTCAGCGTCTATCTGCACACCACCTTTGTGCCTCTGCCTCCTCCACCATTTTCATCATCTCCAAGGCCACCACAGCTGCTACCCCTACCCTCTTCACATCTACCCTCTTCACCATCACCTCTGCTGCCTCCTCTACTTACCGTCACCACCACTGCCATATCCACAGTGAACGCTTCCTTTCGTCCCCTGTCCTTTTAAATCAGTCATGACATCTTTCTGTTTCATAGACAACCTTCTCTCTCATCATGAAATGTCGTTTAAAATATTAGGTACTTATTTGTTTATGTGTATTATTTTTGGCTGCACTGGGTCTTCATTGCTATGTGTGGGCTTTCTCTAGTTGTGGTGAGAAGGGGCTACTCTTCATTGTGCTGCATGGGCACCTCATTGTGGTGGCTTCTCTTGTTGTGGAGCATGGGCTCTAGGTCTCAGGACTGGTGGGCTCTAGAGCACCAGCTCAGTGGTTGTGGGCACACAGGCTCAGCTGCTTCTCAGCAAGTGGAATCCTGCCGGACCAGGGATCGAACCCCTGTCCCCCATATTGGCAGGCAGGCTCCCAAGCACTGGACCACCAGGGAAGTCCCCACAGACAAACTCCTTGAAAGAAGATTATGTACTTGCTTTTACCTGTCTCTCCCATTTGCTGTTCAGTCAACTAGAATCTGATTTCTCTTCTCATTGCTCCATTGGAATTATTTGAAATAAGGTCACTATTTACCATGATCATTATAGAGCCACATATGGGCTTTGTAATACTAAAATTTCTGGTTGCCTCCTAATTTTCCTCTTTTCAGTCTTCTCCAAGGCTCCTTGTCAACCCTGTCAGTTACCCCTTAATGCATGAGTTTTCCTTGGATATCTGCTGATCTCACAATCTTTAGTCAACTGTGTATGTAATCTCTCATATTCAGTTCCTATATCCAGTGAGTAAGAACAAGACAGTTTGCCATAAGCGAGCAGGAAGACTTGGGAAAGAGGTGAACATTTAGCATAGGTGCTGGGAGAAATAAGAAAAAGAGCAGACTAAGACATGCTGGTCAGAGCATGGAGGCAGCCGAAGCTGCAGATCTTAAATTTGTGGTGTCTTCAAACCACGTGGTTGTAGATTTTTTTCCCCCGGCATCCTAAGAATAAGAAAAAAAAATTGATTAGGTGAATATGTGGCTCAAAAGAGGGTAAAATTCCTAAATAATTTCCTTATAGTCTTAACTGGGACTGTTCCCTCAACTGACATATCCTAGTTGAAAAGGTATGACTGTCAAAATACACTGATCTCTAACCATTTTGTTGTTAAATCAACACATTCTTATTTGATATAATAACTCTCTATTCTCTTCATCCTTCATTTTCAAAGATATTGTAAAATCTATATTTATTTTAAAAAATTAATATGAAATAAATTTAGATTTGTCTAGAGGTTTAAGTGTGATATCTGTAGACTTTTTAAAGATGATTTTGTAACACCAAATCCTGAAGTGATGGAATAAATTTGATGTATGCATTTGGACCTGTATCTTACTCCCCCCAAAAGAGGCTCCTTTGTATTTTCAGAACTGGGTCTAAACTAGTTAAACTAGAATTCCTATTTGACCACACATGGATAATTGCATGGCTGAATTCGTATATGTTATTTGGTTTTCCATTTCATTTTGTCTGCTGCAGCTCCTTGGATATGATACTTAAATGACAAAGTCGGAGAAAATTTTATTTTGGAGAAAATCCAAGCATTTTAACATGGCCTTTCATTAGTGGTCCCCTGTCTATCTCTGCAGCCTCAACTTTCCATTCCTCCTAACCTCACAGCATGTGTTGCAGCCACATTGAATTACTTCCAAGTCCTCAAACATGCACACCCTCCTTGCCGTCTTGTTCTTGAACATGCTGTTCATTCACGGTGGGTTATATTCTTTCCTAACTAATGCCTGTGAGTTCTTCAAAGCTTCACACTGGGATGTCCTCCCTGACACTCTAATATTAACTGTGTCATAGGATTGAATATGTCACATAATTCTGTCTTTGTTGCTCCTGCTGGATAGTAAGATCTTTGAATACTGTATTTTAAAAAATTATTTAATTTTGGCTATGCTGGGTCTTCCTTGCTGCTTGTGGGCTACAGTCTAATCGAAGTGCTCCAGTTTCTCTGTGCAGTAGCTTCTCTTGTTGCGGAGCACAGGCCCCAGGGCACATGGGCTTCAGTAGCTGCAGCACACAGGCTTAGTTGCCTTACAGCAGGTGGAATCCTCCCAGATCAGGAATCGAACCTGTGTCCCCTACAGGCAGATTCTTAACCTCTGGACCACCAGGAAAGTCTCAAAGGCTCTGTTTTTGTCCTTATATACCTACTGCTTAGCGCAAGACTTGACAACGGAAGACGTTCAATTATTGTTATTCAGTTGAATGAATGAATGAATTACTCTCTGTGTTCAATTTTTTGGGGGGTGGGACTGAAAAATGAAATTTAATGTTGCAGGAAAGGCAGATGCTTAGGGGGCGGGTTCCAGCAGGGGACACCACCCTGTCCCTGGTCTTGGTCTAGCGATGCAGAAGCAAGAAGTGCAGGGCCCGGCACACAGGTGTGTACCCCAGGCGGCTCAGATGCAGGTAGTCATACATATCATAGTGGCTGATGGTACCATCTGGGTGCACCAAGCCAGGATCTGCATCCAGGAAGTGGGCCCGTGGGTGGCCAACCAGTCACCTGTCAGTTTTTCTCTCGAAGGGGATTGGGGCGCTGGCCCCTAATAAGCAGGCCCAGCACCGTGAGCCCGTGCCTGGGGCTGCCGCTGCATTCACCAGTTGCACTGTGGCCTTGATGCCGCCAGTCACCTGCTCTGCGGTGCGCCCGTGGTTGTTGATACCCACCCAGACCACCGCCGTCTAGGGATGGAGGTTTTCCAGCTCCCAGTTCTCGTTCTCCCGACGCCACAGCCCATGCTGCGTGCTGTCACTGCCAATGCCAAAGGTAAGTGTGTGCAGAGGGGAAAAGAGCTCCTGCCAGATCTCCCCACTGGTCCGTGAGCTGGACCAAGGAGTCCCTGATGAAGACTTCAGGTTCTTCATCTTTGCTATCGGCTACCATGGTGTGGCTTCCCTGATAGCTCAGTTGGTAAAGAATCCACCTGCAATACAGGAGACCCTGGTTCGATTCCTAGGTCGGGAAGATCTGCTGGAGAGGGAATAGGCTACCCACCCCAGTATCCTTGGGCTTCCCTGTGGCTCAGCTGGTAAAGGATCGGCCTGCAATGAGGGAGGCCTGGGTTCAATCCCTGGGTTGGGAAGACCCTCTGGAGAAGGGAAAGGCTACCCACTCCAGTATTCTGGCCTGGAAAATTCCATGGCCTGGAGAAGCCCATGGGGTCGCAAAGAGTCGGACAAGACTGAGCGACTTTCACTTTCCAGATGGTGCAGGGACATCCGGTGCCCGGAGCCCTGCATGTCGTGCACCCGGCGTGAGCTTGCTGGCTGGGTTCCTTTCTCCACTAGTCTTGGGGCCTCAGCTCCTTCACTTAGGAGGGGAGGTGGAATTGGGAACTCTCACTTCCCCCATGGTGGCCACAAAGTGGGCTCATCTGCCACTTCCTGCCGCCGGGGGAGGAGGGATGTCACTCTTGAGCGGCGCTGGCTTCGCCTGGCGCACCCTGGGGGAGCGTGGGGGTCCATGTTTCTTTTTAAATCACATTACTCTGATATAGTTTGTCACGTGTCATAGCTTCTTGAATATAAATTTGTTCTAGTAGTATTGAGTGCTAATAGCATCTCTCCATGTTTTTGCATTTCTGTAGCTGTCTAGTGTTATCCATCAGAGATTTTGTGTTATTCCTGCTTCCATAAACTTTGCCTCCTCCATGTTCATGCATTCACTTGCTTTCACCTGCAAGCCTAGGTTGGTTCCTGCTGCAACAGGAAGAATATAGGAGGCTTTCTGCCAGCTCTCCTTTTTGCTCATACCTGGTATCTGTTCTGCTCATCTAACTTGTCAGTCATCTGGTTCCTGCTGATCTGCCTGGCTTTTGACCATCTACCTTGCCTTCCAGCTTTGGGAATCTTCAGTTCATTCATGCCTCCTTGTCTCTCACTCGTCTTCTCTTTGCTCTGATCCTCCAGGCAGGCACTGATTTCTCCTTTTCTTCATTGTTCCTGACTGACCGCAACATCTTGACCTCTGACTCATCTGTGTGTGTAAATTATGGACTAATCTGTATAAGTGCTGTTTCATCACCTCACTTGGATCCCTTCCTCTGAACATGCCTTAACTTTCCTGGTATTACATGCATGTGTTATTATATTAAGCTACAGGTCTGCTTCTGACATGGTATTTCTTTTAAACAAAAGTACTAATCGTATTTCTTAACACTGTGATTATGGAAGCTGAGGTACAGAGACATAAACTCTAAGCTAACTGCTGTGTTATTTATGGTATATATATACAAAACATATCACTAATGAAACTGAAGTGTGTTAGTCACTCAGTTGCGTCCAACTCTTTGCAACCCCATGGACCATAGCCTACCAGGCTCCTCTGTCCATGGGATTCTCCAGGCAAGAGTAGTGGAGTGGGTTGTCATTTCCTTCTCCAGGGGATCTGAAAGTAATGTTTAATCTTCCACATACTAATTAACTATTCTTGTGACTGTGACTGTGCATCTGTGGAATATCTATGGAATCTAAAGTACATGCAGATGTTTAGAGCCTCCGCAAAATCACTGAATCAGAATCTTGAGATGGGACCTCGACAGATGTATTTTCAGAAACTTCATGAATCATTTTGATGGACAGCATGGGTTGAAGTTGAATAGCATTGCTGCACTAATGATAACCCTAAACATCATATATTGCACCTGACAATGAGTATCTCAAATGTTTGACAACTAACAAATGCCAGTATTATTCATCGCTACCTGTTTGCATCTAGTTTCTCATTTAATTAAGCTTCAAATCAACGTTATGAGCCAGGTGCTATTGTGTGCTGCCGCTGCTAAGTTGCTTCAGTCGTGTCCAACTCTGTGCAACCCCATAGATGGCAGCCCACCAGGCTTCGCTGACCCTGGGATTCTCTAGGCAAGAACACTGGAGTGGGTTGCCATTTCCTTTTCCAATGCATGAAAGTGAAAAGTGAAAGTGAAGTCGCTCAGTCGTGTCCGACTCCTAGCGATCCCATGGACTGCAGCCCACCAAGCTCCTCAGTCCATGGGATTTTCCAGGCAAGAGCACTGGAGGGTGGTATTGTATAGAAGATGCTTAAACATGAGAGGACCAAGGTTACGTAACTAATTGCAGAGTAAGAACTTAAATCCAAGTCATTTTTTATGCTTAAATATTGTGCTATATGGCATAATATAGCTCATTGACCAAATTTCCTTATAAATGGTATAATTATTATTTAATCCATAGCTATATTACTATAGTGAATAAGTTCAAAAGAAATCCAATTATCTCATTACCTTGCTTAAGGATTTCTATAGTCTTCTCACTGCCAACCATAAAGAATAAACTTTCCCTATTATGGCGTAAAATATCCTTTACAATCTATCTTCCAAGTCCTCCTTCAATTCTGTCTTCAGGATCTATCATTTCCTCTATACAGTGATCATGCTGAATTTCCCATCTTGTTGGTAACACACAAACACTGAAATAATAAAATGCCTTTGTATTGGGATTTGAGGGTCATTTAAGGGTCAGATTCTGAAGCAATTGAGGAAGAGCTATAGGAAGCAGGGATCCATGGGATCAACTTTGTTATGAGCAAAGTGGAATTGGAAGAGGCACCTTGGGTCCAGTATCCTCCTGAACCCAAGGAGGATCCTTCCTGGATGAAGCAGCTGGATAGCTACAGTCTTCCCACCTGGGCTATTATTTTTGCTATTAGGAGTCATCAAACAATGTTTTTGAACTGTGACTACCTTCAGAGAAACATAAGATCCTAAGTGTGAATTTCTAAAAAATGAGCAAACCCATATATCCAGCCCCCAAATAAAAACCCAAAATCTAACCAACAGTGCAGAGACCTCTCTTAGACCCTCTCCCAGTCACTCTCTCCCCCAGGGCTAACCACTGTCTCGACTTCTGACACTATAGATGTATTTTGCTTGTTTTTGAATTTCATAAAATTTAACCATGATAGAATATACTCTTTTTCTGTCTTACGTTTGCTCAACATTGTGAAATTCACTCATGTTTTTGGATGCAGTAATAGTTTGTTCATTCTCATTGCTGTATAGTATCCCCATAAATTAATATGCTTCTGTTTATTTATCATTTTCACTGCCGAGGGACTGAGTTATTTGCAGTTTTTGGCTATTACAAATAGTACATAATATTATTCCATGTGTTTTACGGTGAAAATATGTACCCAGAGAAGAAGATACATACTCACAGAAGAGGAATTGCTGCAGGATATGGATCCAGTCAGCTCTATCTGATGCTGCCAAACTGACTTCCGAAGACTTATGTTTCCATCAACAGCAGATGAAAATTCTAGTTATTCTTTATTCTAGAATAGAAGTTGGTGTTGTCTGGCTTATTCACGTAAGCCATTCTGCTGGGTATGAGATGTTATTACAATGTGCTTTAAATTGCATTCCTGTGATGACTAATGACGTGGTGACCCTTTCTATTGGCCATTTGGATATTCTCTTTTATGTCCATGGAGGATTTTGCAAATTTTCTAACTGTGCCTGTCTCATTTAAAAATTTCTGTAAGAATTCTTTGTATATTCTGGATATGGGTTCCTTGTCAGATATAGGTATTGCAAATATACTGTGTGAATAATTTAAATCTGCAGTTGGTTCAGTGTAGACACCCTCCAATTACCAACTGCTGGTGGTGTCAGCCTGGTGGATTTAACAAAATACAACTCTAGAGACTTATTCCTGAGAACATGAATCAGAATCCCAGAGGTGGGGACTGACTGCATACTCTTCATCATTGTATCCCAAGTGCCTAAATAACCACTCTTCTTAACTGAAACAGATATTTAAAATTTTAATCTTTAGTTCAATATTCAGTCTTTCACCAAACCATATATACCCAGTACAATTTAAATGCATTTTCTCACATGATTAAAGTGAATTACCTAGTTTATAGGACTTGAAAAATAAGGAAAAATAATTTATTTTTACATGTTTACTTGGTATTCATGAGGACAATAAAATAAATTTTCTAATAGAATATTTAATAATATAAAAATGAAAGTGATTTAAAGTTGCTTTTAACTTATTCCACATTAAACAATGCCATGAATTAAAACATTTTTAAGGGGGAATTATGTGATTTTATGGAATCCACCTGTTGATGCAGGAGACGCAGTTGCGGGTTCGATCCCTGGATCGGAAAGATCCCCTGGAGAAGGAAATAGCAACCCACTCCAGGATTCTTGACTCAAAAATTCCATGGATAGAAGAGCCAGGGAGGCTATAGTCCATGGGATTACAAAGAGTTGGACATGACTAAGCACATATGCAAAAAGAATGTGATTATATAGCTTAGCCAGGCAAGTTTATAGTTCAAAATCAGCTGGGTTATGTGGCTCTAGAGGGGAAAATGGGTAGAAATTAAGAGGCTGCAAGTTGTGGCTCATGATTAAGAAAATGGGGTGGCAGCTGCCCAACACTAAAGATGCCTTTCAGGAGGCTGTGAATGACACATTATGGAGAGTAATCACATGGAGTTTGAATTTCCGTTTGGATGGAAATATCCACAGTGGGTCAGATTAGATGACCTGTAACAGTACCTTGCAGCTTTAAACTCTATGTATTTCTGCAATGTGATCCCTGATGTAGTGCAAACACAGTTCTTGTCCTAGAAGTGAAATCCTCTCAACCCCCACTGCTCTTGATATTCTTGCCCTGAATGAAGGGAATCACCTTAGGGTTTTGAAAGTCAGTCACCCTTTGAAAGAATTTTCACCAAAAGGAGATTTTCCTGTCATTGATCTAGCAGAGAGGTTCTTGTCATCAGACTTTGTTCCTCTTTTTGGATTTATTCTTGCTCTGTATTTTTAGGGACCTCCCTGAGTTAGATCCAAGATGTTCTGTGAAATGGAAATGTAGCTGAGTGGAAAGCAAGATTGACAGTGAAAATTCTCAATCTGCCATTTACAAGGGATAATTTTTCAACATTGAATATAAAAAGCTCTGCCTGAGGGTTGCATTATAGCCAGTGGGGTGTCCTGTCAACCAATGTGCTGGGAAAGGGGTTTATACAACTCATTCTTTTCAGTAATTATTGCCTTAAGTGAGAGCATCCAAGCATGCTAAATGAGACTTAGTTCATAATTGTCAGATATTCGTGTAATGGATTCAGCTAAAAGGATTTTAAACATTTGAGACAATTTGTCCCTCTGTTCTAGAAGCTGCACTTGGCATGCATGGTATGAATTTGCCCCTTGAAATGGGCAAGAGGATGATGTGAGAACCTTGGATGCCTGGCTTCAGTTAGGAATGTTTCCTGTCTTTCTTGCCACCCAACACTGCATCGCTGGTGTCAGGCAGGCCTGTAACGGACAAAAATATCAACAGGATGTTACCGGCTCCAGGGTGCACTAAAATCGGGCACGTAATTCTCAGGCTGAAAACCCACAATCACCACTATTTGCAGCTGGTTTCTTAACTCGTGTTTCCAAGTGCTCTAGGGGATTCATTAGGCAGCTTTTTAGTCTTATGCTAGAAAGTGTGCTGTGTTAATCTCCAGACATGTCCTGAACTACTCAACATATAGGGCCCACACTGAAGACTGTCAAAATTTTGGTATGAAGAGACATGATGGTTCAAACGAGTCTTTTCTTAGATTTCTAATACACAGGGTGTATAACCCGCAGCAGGGAAATCACACAATGTCTGTCAATCAAAATTGTCCTAAATTTTCATATTTCAGTAGGGTTGGCATGCAATTAACAGAGTTAGAAGCCACTTGAAGATCTCTTGTAATATTGTCTTGGGAACATTTGGGGAGCTTCCTGAGAAAATATTATTTGATTATGGCTCAGATGGTAAAGAATCTGCCTGCAATGCAGGAGACTCGAATTTGATTCCTGGGTTGGGACGATCTCCTGGAGGAGGGAATGGCAACCCACTCCAATATTCTTGCTTGGAGAATTCTATGGACAGAGGAGCCTGGTGGGCTACAGTCCATGGGTTTGCAGAGTCAGACACAACTGAGTGACTAACACTTTCATTTTGATAAACAAACATCCAAGACCTGTGGTGTTTAAGCATGTATGGATCTCTGACTTACCTTCAGAGAAACTTTCTATGTGGGAAGGTTCATTTTAGAGGTCCCCTTGGTTAAAGGGGAATCCTTGAGTCTATATAGCATGCTACTTCACAGCCATACCCAGATTCTGTTGTGGATAAACCACATTTTTTCCATCTTTTAAAAGTAGTGATTAGTTTTCACAGGTAATACAGGAGTACACTCCTGTGGGAGTATTTCAAGCAAGGAAGAACTATAATCAGGATTATTAAGAGTTAATCTGTTTTCACTCCTGCCTCTAATTTCACTCCAGCTGACCGTATCCTAAAGGTAGTCATTATTAATAGCAGAATATCATTTTCTGATCTTTTTAATGCATTTATGTTTATATGTATGAGCACATACAAATGCATAGTTGAGAAAATAGTAAAGGAATCTTAGAGTCCCTTTTTTTTCTATTTGCTTTTTCATTAAAAAAATAAATTCTGTTAAGCCAGAAACCATTCGTTTTGGGGATTGTTTACTGTTGTCCCTGTTTACAAAGTCAGAACTGGAGTTTTCCAGAGGCCCCCCTCACACGTGGGCTGTACTATTTCATTTACTGCCCCCCAGCCCGCCCGCCCCATTGCCCTTTCCATTGTCTCACAGTCCAGCTGCATCAAGAGGAAAAACACTTCATTCAGTGCAACAGTTCAGAAAGCCTTGTCTGTGTTTTCAGATTAAACTATACGTAAGATTTTTGAACCAACAGAGGGAGAAAATGGAGTGACCAACAAAGATTTCAATTTAAAGAGCTGAAGAGTCTACATAGGTTGCTCAAGCAGCAAAGGAATATTTCTTACAGCCTCAGAGAGAGAAATGGGATAATTGCCAAGAAAAATGGGTCTGTCTGACTTATTATGCTATTTCCACCAAATTCTAGTAGCTTCTCTTATCCCTTCTTTTTTTGACCATTTGACATCTGAGCAGAAGGCAAGAGCTCTTCCTGCAAAAGTTGAGCTTGATTGCTTACAATTTCTGCCCCCAGGGGTTCCCACCCCTCCCTTGATTAGGAGAAATGGCCCCCTGCTCATCCTGTCAAGATGCCCAGGCGGTGCAGTGAATAGGGGAGAAATCTCATTTTGGAGACAAGCATTCTCTGTGAACTCTATTAAGCAACAAAGCAGCCAGGCTTTCACGAGGTCATATTTCCAGGATATAATCACCAACTTCTTGGGTGCAATAGAAGGCCCCTGCCGGAGTCCACTCTTTCCATGTTCGTCAATGTGATTATTTCACGATAACAGCTTTCTCGAGGGAGTCTGAGATGCTTTCTGCACATTTTAATGAGCCTGTCATTCTGCCTCAGTTCTTTCCCCTTAGTCTTTATTTCTTCTCTGCCTCTTTTCTTTCATGTTAGCCCCATGTATTTAGAAGGCCGAGAGGACACAGAGATTTTTAAATGTCATCCATCATGGATGGAAATCTATTGTCTTCCCTTCTGGAAATGTAGCAATATTGCATTGTCTTGGCTTAACAGGGTTAAAGATACTCTATATCTGTGTTCTGAGGAAATGAACAAACAAATGGTATAACTGAGCATGAAATTTCGGTATGCTCCTAAATAAAGAATAATCTTAGTTTTCAGGAAGCATTGAAACACATTAAGTACAGTTATAATTAAGAGCATTGCAACAAATAAATAACCCTGGAAGTAAAAGATTCCAGAGTCCTATCCAATGATCCAGCTAATTTAAGATTCTGTGATTATGGTTTTTCTGTAATTCACTAAAAGAGACTATATATAGACCCAGCGGTCTATATGTAGATTTTCATTTGGAAGTGTTACTTAATTTAACAACAAACACTGAATGTGAGATTCATAAAAATTTGGTTTTTATTTTCAAGAGCAGAAAACATATATAAATAAAGGAATGGTCAGAATATTTGATTTCATTTCTGTTACTCATGCCATTCCATATTTACTAAATTTATACTTAATTTTCAACATATTTAATAATTTTCTTTCGCACTAGAGTTTGAATTTTACAGCTATTAATAAATTTACCCTGGGATTTAATATTAAAAAATAGTACAATAGGATTTGATTTTATAACTAGGTTTACCTTGGGATTTGCTATGTAAGGACTGTAGATAAGATATATTTTAATGAATTTCAAATACCCATTGATGACTTTTTATTCTCATTTTTTCAGATGGCTTTTGTTAATGAATGATGTCTGTGACTAATGCTCCCTGTAGCTTCACCTATTTAAATTAATCTGGCTCTTTATCCTTTGTAAACATATGTATGATCTGCTTCAATCAGATTTTCTGAAAACAAAGGGAAGTATTCCCCATCTTTTCCCAGAGGTTTAAAAATGATATGCATTGAACTAATCCAATTGGACTAATATGATTATTTGTGTGTGTGTATGCAGAAGGGCATAGACTTCTCAATAATATATGAGAAAGGAGAGATGACTATTCTCCTCCCAGCTTCTTTGCCTCTGGATCTGGGGGAGAAAGTGTCTGTGGACTCAATACTCACGTGGCTGCTGGGCTGCAAAGCTTTGCATTAGGAACAGTGTCCTCTCTCCCTCTGGAAATAAGGATACATTCTCCAAGTCAGGCAAAGATGATGTGTTGGCTCACCTTCATTTACACATTTTTTTTTCCTAGCAAGGATGAGGGGTCTATATGCACAGACTCAGACCTGGCCACCAGAGTGGCAAAACAAAGGCCTGGGTCTATCCAGGTTGGGCTGGCTGAGGGAAGGACACTCCCTCAGTCTGAGCCTGGATGTATGTCCACGAGGCCGCCCCTCAGACACCTCCATAGTGTGTGTTTTGGTCTGTCTAGGCAGCAATAACAAAATATCTCAGATGGACTGCTCTTAGAAACAACAGAAATTTCTCTGGGATCTTCCTGGACCAGGGATCAAACCAGTGTTCCTTGCATTGCAAGGCAGACTCTTAGCCACTGGACCACGAGCGAAGCTCCTATATCCATTCTTAATTCAAATAAAACTATTCAGAAGCAAATTCAGGAAGTTGTATTTCTACTATAAATGGAGATGCAGTGTTATTTCCAATAGAGATAAGAAAACCATGAAAATAAAAACACGACTACTATAAAAATGCAACTGTGCTCCTGTGAAATCAGCTTGCATCTCAGCAGTGGCACACATGCTACCTTTTGGCAAGCACTGTTCAACTGTACCACCTATCAGAGTATTCAAAGGCAGGCTTTTAAAGATTTCTCTGAAGAAGATTTACAGATTGTACTATAATTCTAGCTTATAAAAGAGACAGCAAGGAGTTAAAACTGTAAATGATCACATTGATTTCTAGTTGTTGTCACAGTAAAAAGTGTTAATCTTATCTTAGTACAAATGCAGCAAATCTTGGTTGACTATGCACTCCCTGAATTCTAAACAAAGTGTGATGGGAAGCTTTCGAAGTGTTTCTTAGCCCATCTTTCCTATGGTCTTTAACTCAAGAGGGAAAGTACTACACACAGATTATTTAAAAATGAGATCAGCAGGACAATGAAAATGGGATATTGTGCCTGGAGGAGTAAATGTTCTTACCACAAACTATCTGTCAGGCTGGATTTGTTAGAGTCTATGAAAGGATGACTATGAACTTACAGTAAAACACAGCATTGTCTTTAGATTTGGGAATGGTCAAAGACTGTTGCTAGCCTAGACTTAATTACATGCGTCATTTGACTTGGTGGCACTCTATAGTCACAAAAATCTCAAAGGGATCCATTATTTATCTTAACAGTTTAAATATACAAGTCACATTTACATTTTATTTTTCTCTTTCTTTTCATCTCTGGATGCTGATTTGTATATTTAAAAGAAATGCAGTAGGAATAGTCTGCATTCAGATGCTTTTATTGTTCGATCTGTTGAGAATGAATCGACATAGAAGCTGGACACTTAATAAGTTGAGAGCCAGAAACAAAGAAAATTATTATTTAAAACTTTTCAAATTTGTTATACTTCTTATCTCAAGATTATAAAGTACCAATTTCTACTAAATACATGAAAGTACTGCCAACACTAGAAATTTCAGAGAGAATAGTAAGCATTAACTAGTCATATAAAAATAGAACTTTGTGACCAGTAATGAAGGGGTGTTTATTTCCTACATTATTCCAAATGTATAATTTTCGTTGTTCCTTTTCAAATTACAACCGGATACAAAACAAAATCCTCTTTTTATTCAGAAAGGATATTATTAAGTTTTCCTTAAAAAAAAAAAAAAGCTGTGTGCAGACACGTCTCAAAAATGGACCCAAAGATGAATGAAATAGCTTATTAACATGATTCGATATTTTCAAGAGATGAAGTCATATCATTTAATTCTTTAGCTTTCACACTGATTTGATTACCATTCACTATTTGTGATCCTAGGTTATGAGAAAGAGACTTAGTTTAGGCAAGGCTGAGATTGCACTCAAGAATCCATGAGCTTTTAGATTGATAATGGTTCTGTTCTGTTGTCCCACCTGTGATTTCAGAGTTTCTCTAGACCTTAAGAGAATTGGGGGGTCACATGCCAGTGAGACTCCCTTTCCTTTACTGAAAGTCATGTGACTTCCTCCATAGCTGGCTCTAGAGTTCTTTGAGTCTCATGACTGCTGTCTCAGAGAGGTCAATGGGGAGACTTCAGGGAGCCACAATCCCTGTCCCATAAATTGTACACAGTGTTGTCCGCCCTGCCCCCACCTGGGAGGACCACATCACTTCCACAAGATTCCTCAAGGATTCATTAATTTTAAAAAGTTGAAAACTGGTCTTCCACTGCCTCTATAATCAGGGGCTGCCCAGGTGGCATAGTGGTAAAGAATTTGCTTGCCCATGCAGGGAAGACAGGGGACGCTGATTTGATCCCTAGGTCAGGAAGATCCCCTGCAGAAGGAGATGGCAACCCACCCCAGTATTCTTGCCTGGAGAATCCCATGGACAGAAGAGCCTGGTGGATAGGCTACAGTCCATGAGGTTGCAAAGAGTCTAGCATGACTGAGCGTGCAAGCATTCATGACTCACTTTGTCGCAATTCTTAGTCCCAGAGCAATTGCCTCTACATTATGCAGAGTCTAAATCTTTTCAGGGTGAAATAAGTTAGATCTCTTTAAAAAAAAAAACCTATCATGGTCAAATACACACAACGTAATATTTTTCATTTTAACTGCAAGTGCATAATTCAGTGGCACCAAATACATTAACAATATGTAACAATCATCACTTCCCTGTAATCATTAAATAGTAACTGCCCCCCCACCCTCCTCTCAGACACTGTTAACCTCTATTCTACTTTCTGTCTTCATGAATTTCCCTATTCTAGTCACCTCATATAAGTGGAATCATACAATATTTACCCTTATATATCTTTTTTCACCAAGCATAATATTTTCACAGTCCCTCTGTGTTGTAGCATCTATGAAAATTTCACTCTTTTTTAGAGCTGATTAATATCTGGTGTGTATATATAGCACATTTTGTAATCCAGTCATCTGTTGATGGACATTTGGGTTGTTTCCACCTTTTGGCTATTGTGAATAATGTTGCTATGAACATCGGTTTCAGTTCTTACTTTTATTATTTTGGATTTATACCTAGGAATGAGATTTGTGGATAAGATCTCTTTTTCTGATTAGAAAATCAGGTAGTTTCTTCTTTTCACCACCAAGCAAAACTTTTGCCACAGAATTATCCAAAATCAGTTGTTATTCCCTATTTAGTTTGCTATAAGTGATATGAACCCACCTGGGTATCTTCCTGATCACCCTACTTTCCACTTGTAAGTCCTTCTCTCATGCTCTTGCCTTGTTAAACACTTGGAAACAAAATCCATCAAAGACGAAGATAGCTTATTTTTATCTTGAGCATAGATCTCATAGATCTTACTCTTTTTTTCAATATTCATGACATACAGAGAAATGTTTACTGCCTGAAAGAGATAGAATGAAAGAGAAATAATAATTTCACCTAGGCATTATTTCCGTACAATTTTCAGAATTTATTTTGTAAATTACTTGAAATGGCACCTGTCACCAATGAATAGGATGAAAAATAAGGGCATATCATTTCCCTTGTGAAAATAATTATTCTGGACACGGCACTAATTTACCAACCCTGAAAAAGTCAGTTCTGTTTATAAAGACCTTGACATATCCACGGAATTGAGAAGTTTAAGTAAATATCACGAGCTTGTGTTTACTGGTCCCTGGGGTAATTGCTTAATACAAGTTCCCCTGGAGATCTTTATCCTCAGAAATCTTATTAAATTGATGACATTATCAAGGTGTTGGAGGATGGGAGAGAAAAATAAAATTTAAGGTGGATGCGTAGTGGGAACTTGACCCGAGGAATTCATTTTCACGGAGATACTTTGTCATTTCTTCCAAACTCATCCTCACTCCATCAGAGAGGCGAAAGAGTTGGAATGGATATAATCCTTTGGGACTCACAGTTAATTATCCTAAATAATGCGGTAGATGCTGCCAGTGAATGGGAATGGAACTCAAGTGTCTCAGGGATCCTCAGCGCCCACGTCACCTCGCTCACTCCCTGCTGTCAGATTTACCCTGGATTAGCTCTGGTTCCATAGGTTTGCCCTATTTTGGAGAATAATGGAATCACAGAATTGAAGCTTTGGAAGGCATCTGTTCTCCTGCTTTTGAATTCCGTCTGCATCTCGGCCACGCGGATGTCTGGATCCCGAGTACATTTTCAGAGACAGCTAGCAGTATGGGGCAGTGGTCCAGAGGGCCCGATATGGAAGACACACCAATCTGGATTGGACTTGACTGCCACATATTAGCTGCGAGTCCTTCGATGTCACTTAAGCACCCGGAACCTCAATGTCTTCATCTATAGTATGTTTAAAATAACCCCTTGTGTAATTGCTATGAGGGCAAAATAGAGGAAGGCTTGGACACACCGCTTATTACTGCTCAGCACAGTAGTGAATGCTTTCCATTCAAGTTACTCTAGTTGGAACTGAAAGTGCGTCAGATAACTATTACCTGTGCCTTGAGGTCATTCAGGCAGATTACTTCAAGAATATCAACATCATCAGATCTCATCCCTTTCCCACCTTTAAGCCAGTCTCCAAAATATGACTGTGGTTCAGTTCAGTTCAGTTCATTTCAGTCACTCAGTCGTGTCCGACTCTTTGCAACCCCATGAACTGCAGCACGTCAGGCCTCCCTGTCCATCACCATCTCCTGGAGTTCACCCAAACCCATGTCCATCGAGTTGGTGATGTGATCCAACCATCTCATCCTCTGTTGTCCCCTTCTCCTCTTGCCCTTAATTTTTCCCAGCATCAGGGTCTTTTTCAAATGAGTCAGCTCTTTGCATCAGGTGGCCAAACTATTGGAGTTTCAGCCTCAACATCAGTCCTTCCAATGAACACCCAGGACTGATCTCTTTTAGGATGGATTGGTTGGATCTCCTTGCAGTCCAAGGGACTCTCAAGAGTCTTCTCCAACACCACAGTTCAAAAGCATCAATTCTTCGCTGCTCAGTTTTCTTTATAGTCCAACTCTCACTTCCATACATGACCACTGGAAAAACCATAGCTTCGACTAGACCGACCTTTGTTGACAAAGTAATGTCTCTACTTTTGAATATGCTGTCTAGGGTGGTAATCACTTTAAATTGGAAAGTTGATCACATTATTTCATCATCTTATATTTTGCCCTATAAAATAATAAATATGTCCAGGCATGGATGTCTTTGGAGGGGGTGCTCCTTTCAGGCTACCATACTACACTTTACAGATAGGGAAACCAAGGGATTAAGTTGTCAGAGGACCACAGGCATTAAGCAGCGGAGCCTGGATTTGAAGCTGCATTTTTTTGATCCTGGAGTCCATATGTCCCTTCTTTCCTCTCTTTATCCCTAAATAATCAGTTATAACAAACGACATTTGTGTGGCTGTCTTATTCTGAGTCAAGGTTAATTATAAAATTTCTGAGTTCAGGATTTGAAGGGTAGGCAATATAGACAGAAATTACTGATGACACAGAACACTCAAGGTTCGTGCAACACATGTATTGATTTCCTTGATTGTTGAAGCAGGCAGAGAGGTGGTGGGGAGGGAAGGCTGGTGGAGACACTCTGCTCAGGGAGATGTGTCAGCATCTCATTACCTTGGCTGCTGCAGATTCTCAGCTGTGTGTCAGGGACCTCAGCTAGCAAGCTCCCCTTCTGCCTAGGAAAAAAAAGTGTTGGTAGCTCTGTTGTGTCCAGCTCTTTGTGACCCTGTGGGCTGTAGCCTGCCAGATTCCTCTGTTCGTGGAATTCTCTAAGAAAGAATACTGGAGTGGGTTGCCATTCCCTTCTCCAGGGGATCTTTCCAACCCAGGGATTAAACCCGGGTCTCCTGCATTGCAGGCAGATTTTTTACTCTCTGAGCCACTAAGAAAACCCTCTGCCTAGGAAGCGTTGCACAAAACACAAAAAAACCCAAGCCAGTGTCCTCCTTTGGAAATACAAGGGGGTGGGGGCTCAGCCTCAGGGATGGTGTGGCGATCCAGTTTTTTTTTCTCCCAGTAAAACATGGTAGTCTGTTTATTCACAACTTCTAAAATTCTGGGTTATATCATTAACATTGGCTAAGCATTTTCTTTCTTTTTTTTTAACTTTTAAAACATTTATTTTTAATGGGAGGATAATTGTTTTATGATATTGTGTTGGTTTCTGCCATACATCAACATGGATCAGCCATAGGTATACATATATCCCCTTGTGACCGAGCTTTTATGCTAGAATTTCTACTAGGGGACCAAGACTATAGCAAGAAGTGTTCACTCCATTAGGTTTTATTTAAATACAAATGACTTTTTAGATTATTTACTCTTCTCATACAATCGTGCTTTCCTCTTCTCAGAAATGTTTCTCAAAGGCATCATGTTCAAAACCAAGTTTTATAGAAATATATTCAATGTGCTTGTGTTTAGCAAAGTGGGGTCAAAATACTGTCAAAACAAGCCCATTTGAGAAGAGTGCAGAATGTATCTATGAAGCATCCTCAAACCACACAAGTCACAGTTGTACATAATCAAACAGTAGAAATGCAGGCAGAGCATTCCTCGCTCAGAGGTAAACCCTGTGAACGGTGAATAATTTCAGTCATCTCTTTATGCTTTTTAACAGACATATCTAATATATTTATTTTCAGTAAGTAGGGTCATATTTTGGCTCCTTACTCTTTGAAGTTGACAATGAACCTTGGAGGTACCTATAGGTTGAGTGAGTGAATGATAGTTGCTCAGTCGTGTCCGACCCTTTGAGACCTCATGGACTGTAGCCTGCCAGGCTCCTCTGTTCATGGAATTCTCCAGGCAAGAATAATGGAGTGGGTTGCCATTTCCTTCTCCAATCTACAGGTTAGAACCTATAAAAGTTGTATAGTATCCCAAAGCATGGGTATATAATATAATTTCTTTACTCCCTTATTGGACACATAAATGTTGCTTATGTGTTATTGTAACAATACTATAAAGAGCATTATCTAAATGTAGCTTGAGTGTTCATGCAACTATAAATTTAGGAGAGGATTTTTTTTTAAAGGGGCACACTTTTTCTACTATACCAAAAACGGAAAAAATTGGCGCCAATCAAAGGAGGGCTACTCCGAGATCTTAACATTTTTAACTGTATCATAATGTGAAATGTATGTAAAGTAAAATAAAAATAAATAAATAAAAATTTAAAAAAAAGAAGCTGAAAGAGGTCTCCTGATAGCTGTACTTTATAAAGAGGCTCTTTGAGGAGTGTCTCCCAGAATTACCTTTCCAGTCCTTCTTTGCGTGTGCATGGTTGTCCTTCAAGCTGATTGTGCTATTTCTCATGTTCCAGGGATAGCTTCATATTTCTGTAGTTTCCTTTCATGGTGTAACAATTATGGTTTTGCTTGGCTTCATAACTGTAAGACCTTACCCAAATGTATTCAATTTGCTTACTCAACTAGCCCAGAGGCCATCATCCAGGGCAGGCAGATGAGTACCATGATACTTTTAAAGACCTGGGCTCCCCTTGTCTTCCTGCTCTATTATCCTTTTCATATCTCTTTCATCCTCTTGGTTACAAAATGACTGCTCAGTCTACAGGCATGGTATCTGCACCCTAGACTAGAACCAGGAGAAGGCTGAGGGCAAAGGACTAAGACAGAAGGTTGATGCCCCCTGAGGCTATTGCTTTGTAAAGCATTGTCCCAGGAATCTCAGCCAGTGGCCTCTGCTTACATCTTATTTTCCAGAACTGGAATAGATGGCTGTTCCTAGTTGCAAAGATTTCAGAGAAGGTGAGCATATTTAACAGGGTTCTTTGTGACCAGAGTGTGAGTTTGGTTAATGAAGATGGAGGGAAAATGGAGATTAAGTAGAAACTAGCCATGTCTGCCATTCTTGGCAGTTCAGGTGAGAATGTCTTGAAGAAAACCCTAAAAATGTGGAATATTCAACACTGATTCTTTACAGGCAAAAGGGTTAAAATAAATGGCATACATGACACTGTGTAAATAATACTGCAGATAAGAAATTACCTATAATTCTACCTTCCTAAAAAAAGGATGGTTTTCATTTTTCTTCAGCTCATTCTGGTCCCACTGAATATGCAATCATGATTTTTACGTACCTTCAATCCAGAATAAATTAAACTTTATATTCTTTGCTTTTTGCTTAATCTAGCATAAGTATGTTAATACCTTAGTCATCTAAATATTCATAAAACAGCTGCCATGTATTCCACCAGCTTGATATTTATTTATTTCACTAAGTCTACAAAGACATTTAAATTATTTCCACTTTAAAAAGATAGTGTAGGAAATGTTACAAAGACCATTTTTTTGGGTATTGCTTTTTATTTTTTTTTAAAGGATTCCTACTTTATGGAAACATTTTAATAAGATGAATTACATATGAACATTTTCATGACTCTTGCAAAAGGAACATGTCATTTTTGAAAGCAATTTTTACCAATTTATGCTATTGTCTACACTGCCACTGTGTACCCCTTTTAACACCTTAAAAAGGAGAGAGAGAGAGAAAAAAAAAAAAAAAAGAGAGAGAATGAGACATCCAGGATTGAATCAGCCCTGCCCTCTTGTGGTAAATCTTAAAATTTCAGGTCAAGCTTGTACTCGCCCCAGGGCTATTTTTAGAATGTTGCCGCAGAAAGCTGTTCTCATCAGCCACTGGTCTTTACAAAAAGAATGTATGAATTTTGATAGCAGTTGTACTGACTCAAAGAATGAGAATGGTCTGGACTTGAAGTCCACATCGTTAACAAAGGAATCACCTTAAAAAAGATCCGTATAGGAGCAGGCCCGGAGAACGCAATGGCACCCCACTCCAGTACTCCTGCCTGGAAAATCCCATGGATGGAGGAGCCTGGTGGGCTGCAGTCCATGTGATCTCTAAGAGTCGGACACGACTGAGCGACTTCACTTTCACTTTTCACTTTCATGCATTGGAGAAGGAAATGGCAACCCACTCCAGTGTTCTTGCCTGGAGAATCCCAGGGACGGGGGAGCCTGGTGGGTTGCCGTCTATGGGGTCTCACAGAGTCGGACACGACTGAAGTGACTTAGCAGTAGCAGCAGCAGCATAGGAGCAGACCAATTCTTATTCTCTTTGATTAGGTAATTGGTGGTATGACCTGGGGGGCAATCTTCTGAAGGGCTTGGTCCATAATGACGATTTAAGGAAGTGACAATATGTGGTTGAGCACTGAGAAAAAAGAATTTTTTTTCAATCTAGAAGAAGCAGCAGGGATTGTCTAACTCAATTATTTTAGTTTACAATTGAGGACAATGAGGATCAGGGCACTTAAATAGCTTTCCCCACCAAAAAACACACAGAGCCTATGGGCATCTGGTCAGCCTGGCCTTTGGATCTTCACTGCATGGCCTTACCATCAGGTGTCTTCAGAAAGAGTTGTGAGTGAGCATCAAATGGGGAAATACACAAGACATGCTTTGAGAAATAATCAGTACAAACACAAGGAAGCAGAATTATTAGGGGATATAAAAGAGAGACAGTGCAATTTGAACTAAGAAAGCTATCTTGCATTCATAATCCTGGGTTTGGGATTTCACCATCTTGTGTCTTGGACAAGTTACATAACTTCCTGAAGTGTCGATTTTTCTCATCTTCAAACTAGAGATGAAAATAAAATCATGAGTTCTTATTGTCTGTAATCTCAATTAGTCTACTTAAAATCACTGGAAGTGGTGGAACTCAAAAGGTTCTTTAAAAGTATCTTGTGCAGTCTATTCAACTTACAGCCTTCACTTAGCCTATATGAAGTGTTTGGCACAGTGCTGAAGCTATAATTGTTACCATTATGTGCTTGTTACCCTACCTAAGTGCTTAACATATACTAACTCTTTCGGTTCCCATAACTACCCTATGAAGTAGATTCTATTCATCATTTTAATCTAATTTTACAGATGAGGAACCTGAGGCCTAGGGAGGTTAAGTAACTTGCTGTGGTCACAAAGATGTGAATGGCAGATCCAGGGTTTGACCCCAGGCAACGTGGCTGTCATCTGACTCCTTACCGTCTCCTTGTGTCGTGCTGAGTTGCTTCAGTCGTGTTGTACTCTTTGTGACCCCAAGCACTGTAGCCCACCAGGCTCCTTAAACCACTGTCTCCTTAAACCACTTTTAATGGCTCACTCAGTGCTCAGGCTAGAAGCCCATTTTCTGGCTGCTATGCAGCACACGATGTCACCTCTCTTTTGCATTTGTCTGTCTTCTGCTGGAAACCAGGAGAAGGTCTCTCCAGAGCTTCTTAGACAGGCTACAGTGTGACTTCATTGAGAGTCCAAGATTTTCAAAAGGAAGTAACTGTTGCAACAGAAGAGTAAATATTGAATTTGCTTTCTACTTCCTCCTAGTGGTGGTGAAAGAGATAATGTCAGTGATCTTTCCTTTCTCAATAGCAGAGATTCCTTTTTCATTCAAAAGTCAACTAATACTTGCTGAGCGTCTTTTTAGCACAGAGACTGAGATTACTTTGATGAACAAGGCCCGTGGGATCCTTGATCTTAAGGTGCTTAAACTGTTAAGGAGGAAATGAATATTAATTAGTTGACCACAATGTGATAATTGCTGTAAAAAAAAAAAAAGCATATATGAGAGTACAGTTGTGATCCATCTTAATATGGAATGTTGGATAAAGTTTTCTGAGGAAGTAACATTTCAAGGGGAAGGAATAGCAAAACTGTCCCAGGAAGGACTATGAATCCATTAAGGGTCTGAAAGAAGATGACTGTGGCTGGAGCAGTACAGGGTACAAGGATGCAGGTGAGAGGGAGTGTAGGTGATCACCAGATCATACAAACAGCAGCGGAGAATGACTGAAGTGCTTCAAGCTCCAGGGTGTGTGTGTGTGTGTGTGTGTGTGTGTATGTATGAATTTTTCGATAGTTGGAAGAATGGATTGGAAAGAAGCATTTACAGTGTAAATGCTATGTAAATAATTTCCAGCATGATGCAAACTCCAGGCTTCCTTTTTTGAATTTTAGAATGATTATTTTTTGGATATTTTCAATATTCAGTTGGTTGAAGTCCCAGATGTGAAACACATGGAAACAGAGGCCTGACTGGTTGTACAGTGAAATGTTCAGCCATGAGAAAGAAAGAAATCCTCTATTTGTGTCAACTGATATGGATCTTGAGGACATTTTGCTAAGTAAGATAAAAAGTCAAACAGAGACAGAGAGCATGGTGACTGTAGTTAACAGTTCTGTATTATATACTTGAATGTTACTAAGAGAGTAAATCTTAAGTGTTCTAAACCACACACCCAAAATAATAGTGATTACATCAGGTAATGAAGGTGTTATCCAGCCCTATGGTGATGATCATTTCACAATATATACATATACTGAATCATCAAATCATACACTTACACAGAGTTGTATGTCAATTATATCTCAATAAAGCTGGAAATATCCCTGCAAAGTAGATGCTTCTTTGTTTAGCAGGGCCTGTTGATAACTTTTTGGGTCTACAAAGATTGACCTGGATGGTGAGAGGAATGAACTTAAAATGCTACTATTCTGAATAAAAATGAGGAATTGGGAAGTGTGTACATAAATGGCAGGGTAATGGTGAAGGGAGCGGGGGAGATAGGCACCTAAGGTGAATCGTACTGGAGAGACGACAGAAGGTCAAGACCAGAGAGGAATCCCCTACGGAGATGGGTAAAGGCAGATGCATTCTGGGAACTCAACACCCACTTGAAGCTGAAGCTGATTTATCTTCTGTTGTATCTTCTACTCCTAGGGTTCCCTGGTGGCTCAGAAGGTAAGGAATCTGCCTGCAAGGCAGAAGACCTGGGTTCAGTCCCTGAGTTGGGAAGATTCCCCTGGAGAAGGGGATGGCTTCCCACTCTAGTACTCTTGCCTGGGAAATCCATAGACAGAGGAACCTGGTGGACTGCGGTGGTGTGTGGAGTAGAGGGAGCAAAGATCCCAGGTGGCAGGATTGCTTTACTTGCAGTCCTACCCAGGTCACACAGGAGGAGCAGTAAGCTTGGCCCTGCAACCCAGTGTGCCGGGAGATACAGCCAGCCTATGTGCTCTGAGGGTGGACCACGTGCCAGGCTCTGAACCACATGTTTATACACGTTCTTCTATTCTCGCCCCCTCCCCAGTCACCCAGGGAGCTGAGGATATCATTATCCTCTTTTTACAGGTGAACAGATTAAGGCTCAGGGATGACTAAAGAGAAAGTTTTCCAAATCACACAGCTGGTAATTACTAGAGGTTTTCAATCCCAAATCATGTTCAAACCCAAAGCTTGCTCCTAGAGCCCACATGCCAGTGAGATGAGGCAACACGAGACAGGGGAACAACCCTGTCTCTGAAGCACCTGAAAGGCACCTGTCAATCTACTGGGCCCGCAGTTAATTCTGTCAACTCCTATATGAGGTACAGAAGACTGTGTCAAGTCATTCTCATTTAGTAGTTTGGAAGGCTGGGGGACAAAAGGTTCTGCCTCTGTTGTAAAGAAATTGAGCAGCCTAGCCAATATTATCATGTTGTTCATTTCTAGGGTAGATTATTTATTTCTGCTGCATACTCCGCAGAATTGAGTTTCTACAGACTTAATTGTTTTGGTCTCAGAAGAAACTAATCTGTGAATAATGATTATGTATTACCATTCCTGAATAATAAAGTGAGAGATTCATTTTCGTGTTGTTTTATTCCACTGCTGTTAAGTTTACATAGAGATCAAGGGAACAAGGGTTTCAGATTAATTATGATAGAGCGCCTTGAATAATGCAAGTCGGATGCTGCTTTATTAATGGGAAAACACTTTCATTGGGTCCTTTCAAAAGTAGGTTTTAAACAATATCCTCAAGGATTTATCTCTAGACTAAGAGAAAATGCATGTAATAATGCTAGTTGGGATTTTTTTTTAATCATTCAGTAATAGCCACATAAGTGTCTTTTACTGATGGCTCAGTGTTTGAGTATATCTCACAACCACAAGACCGGCGCATTAAAATCCGAATCTAGCACTGCCAGTCTGGCTCAAGAAGTCTGAGGCTGCTCCTAAGATCATATTTTAATTGTTGTGTCTGAGAACATGGCTCATTACCACTGCTTTCAGAATCTCCAGAAACTTGTTTCTTTTCTCATCCAGGTTTTCTAGAACTCTCCCTGGGGTTTATTACATCTGCCAAAATGTACACAGAAGTGCTTGTCTATAGGGGCTAATCACTCTTATTTTTAGTAAGAAAATCTTACATTTCTTCTACAGCTAGCATATGAAAGAAACCTTGGGACTTTATGGTAAAATAATGAAGAAAAAGATTAAATCTATTATGAGGTGAATGAACACAAGTAATTAAAAGTGAATTTTCTCTTTCATTGCTCAGCCTCTGCTAGTTCAGAATTCCAGCATTTGGAGAGATTTAATGATTGAGAAGGAAAAGCCTTATTTTATAAATACATACACACGTAATACATATATATATATATATATATATATATATACATACATACATATATATATATATATATATATATATATATACATACAGACAGAGAGCAGATAAACAGGAGAAAAACAAATTTTATACAAGCAGGAGTTCAAAAGATATGACTCAAGGACTAGGGCAATTGAAGCTTGTATGCTATCCCGAGTTAAGGAATGGTAAAGGGCCTGGGACCTCAAAGGGGTGGAGGGTAACACACAAATGAAAAGACCAGATGTTTGGTAATCAGAAGTTTACCCTGCTAGACATATAAGTTATTTTGGGAAAAGAAAGCTACTTTAATAGCTCTTTTTCTGGTCTAGGATTCCTGTCTAATTATTTTCATTATTCTTATTAATTAAAAAAAGGTTTTGGCTGTGCTGGGTCTTTGTTGTGGTGCACGGTGCTTCCTTGCTGCACAGGTGCTTTCCCTGGTTGCAGCGAGCAGCAGCTACTCTCTAGTTGCAATGCATAGGGTTCTCATTGCACTGGCTTCTCTTCATTGCAGAGCGCAGGCTCTAGAGCCTCGGCTCAGTAGTTGTGGTACACGGGCTTAGTTGCCCTGCAGCCTGTGGGATCTTCCTGAATCAGGGATTGTACTGGTGTCCTCTGCACTGGCAGATGGATTCTTAACCACTGGACCATCAGGGAAGTCCCTGAAATCTTTTAGGCAGTTAAGCAAGAGATAAAAGCTTTCCCTGAGTCTGCTGGGTCAATTGCCTTCAGCTCAAAGTAACACACGTGCCAAAGTAACACACTTTGGGGTGGCCTATTCTGCTCCCCTTCGAGTGCTATCACTTAAGATGGACTCTGTGTACCTTACCTTATATCCACAGGCCGAGATTTATAGCAAGGCCAAAGTCTATAAGCAAAGAATGCTGCCGGCCATTCTGGTTCTACAAGGATCAGGTTGTTAGCTACTACAGTCCTGACCTACAAGTACACCCTGAAAAGAATTCAAGATGAAGCATTCTGTTTTGGATATATGGGCCCCTTGATGGCTAAAGTGTATATATAAGGATGAATTTCAACTAGCTCAGATTCCTGCATCTTCCCTTACCTAGAAAAGCACTAAAATCGTTGACTAAGCATGTCTACTCATGACTAGCAATAATTCTTCACTGAGATCTTGACAGTATGCTCCCCATAGCCAGATCACACACATATACATATATATATATATATATATATATACACACACACACACACGCATGTGCGTGTGTGTGTGTGTGTGTGTGTATGAGCTCAGTCACTTCAGTTGTGTCTGACTCTGACCCCCTGAACTGTAGTCTGCTGAGCTCTTCTGTCCATGGGATTATTCTGGCAAGAATACTGGAGTGAGTTGCCATTTCCTCCTCTAGGGGATCTTCCCAACCCAGGGATTGAAGCTGCTTCTCCTGTGGCTCCTGCACTGGCAGGAAGATTCTAGGCACAGGACCTACACCTTGGCGCTTCCCTGATGGCTCAGACGGGTAAAGAATGGGCCTCCAATGCAGGAGACTCAGCTATACGTATACATACTGGCTTCTCCTCTACCACTTCAGAGCAGTTCCTAGGAACTCTCTGAGAGGTTGCCTCCTGGGCTAGAGTCTCAGTGAGACACTGAAAAACACCCAGCTCACAGTTCTTACACTGTGCATTTTTTAAAAAGCCGATAGGTTATAGGAAAAAGAACAATTGTTTTAGAAACAGTTTGATTATTTAGGTGTCATTTCTCTAGGTTTTATATTGATCTGACAGATTTTCCAGTTTCTTGCCTTTTTCTCCTTTCATGTTGTCTGCTTTATTTCTTTTTTGCTTTGCAGACTAAAATACTTGGTTTAAAACTCTCACAAGAGTAAGCAATTACTGTGAGAGAGTGGAATAACAATTCATTAAAACTCTTGATCAGAATTAAGTCTTTCTTTAAACTCTGTCAGCCTTATCTCCCACATCTTTTAAAGGAATTTTGTATCTAAAATTTTTCTTTCTTTCTTTTTTTTTTTTCCCTCTATGTTTGAAGACGTGTTCTGGCCAGTCATGTGACCTTGGGCAAGACACTTAACTTTGCTAAGGCAATTTCCCCTCATCGATAAAATAAAAACATAGTTTGTCATCTGCCTAGGAGACTTTGAGGTTGAATGAGGAAGTGCATGCAAAGCTTTTTGTGAGCTGTGAAACCTTATATAGGTGCCTATGAAATATTAATAAACTGTCTGCTCTGTTTTCTAATGTATGCACCTTTACTTCTTCTAATTTTGATGCCAACAACCTAATATCTCAGACAGGCTTCCATTAGTCAGTGTTTCTAAAAAAGTTCTCTAAAATGGACTTGCAAAGCTACTGAGGAAATGGGACTTTGGCTGGTTAGAATCTGAATTTTGACCACCTCTGGTCTTAATCCAGCCATCCAGACTATGTATCCAATTTTTCAGAACTCAAAGTATTTATTGGTCCCCTTGTTGTGTGTGTATGTTAGTTGCTCAGTCATTTCCAACTTTTTGCAAGCTCATGGATGGTAGCCTGCCAGGCTCCCCTGTCATGGAATTCTCCAGGCAAGAATACTGGAGTGGGTAGCCATTCTAGGGGATCTTCCTGACCCAGGGATAGAACCTGCAGGCAGATTGCAGGCAGATTCTTTACTATCTGAGACACCAGAGAAGTCCTTAACCCTAAATAACTTGTGACAGCCTATCCCTTAATGACAAGCATTTTCTTTCTTGAGCCAGAATCAGTCATAATTCCTGCCAGAAGCTTTAACAACCTTGTGGCCTTTGCCTTTATAAACCTCTGCCTCTTTCCCTTCCCTGAACACTCTGGGTTTCATGGGAACCTCTGTCTCCCGAATTGCAATTCCTAAGACTCCAAATAAACTCTTATTTGCAGCCTTCTGGGTTTCTTGGTTGACAACATCTAAGTCAAACATTCCTGAACCCCTCCCCAAATTCTCTTTGTAAAAATGTGCCTTGAGCTTCTCTGGTTCAGCCTGTCACTTTCCATCTCTGTGCTTGTCATCCACATGTCTAAACCTGGGAATGGTTTATGCCTTTTCAAAACTCTCTTTCAGAGAGGGTGTCAGTCATGCTTGCCGCTCATCACTTCTCAGTCTAGCTTTCCTTGTGTTTTTTCCCCTTAAAAAGGTGGAAACAGTGTTTCTACTACCTTGTTTGCAAAGATCAGGCTCCTCACCATGGGTATCCAACTCTTGTAAGACTATCTGAAGGCCCTTTAGCCATTTCTGCAGTGTGCTCACTGTCTTCACAGAGCTACTCAAGCCTCCAACAAAGCAGCTGAGTCTGCACGTCTGACTTTGCAACAGAACCGCCTACAATGGCCTGATGACCGCTAATGTGGTGGAAGGGAGCAAAATACACCACACCCCTAAATAGATCTCTGTAGCATATGGATTACTTTGAGTTGGTTATTTTTAAGAAACAGCAGACACAAGTGAAGCTCAGCAACCTGAGTAGTAGAAGTTATCTTTTTGTAGGAGACATTTACATTTCTAAAGGAAATGTCCGTTTTACGAATATCTCCCTCTTTCTGGGGCTTCCCTGGTGGCTCAGATGGTAAAGAATCTGCCTGCAATGCAGGAGACCCAGGTTCAGTTTCTGGGTCACAAAGATCCCCTGGAGAAGGGTATGGCAACCCACTCCACTGTTCTTGCCTGGAGAATCCCATGGGCAGAGGAGCATGGAAGGCTACAGTCCATGGGTTTACAGAGTCAGACTGGGCTGAGTGACTAACACTTTCACTTTCACTTCCCTCTTTCTGCCAGGAAGAGAAAAAGGAAAGAACGTGACTCTTTGCAACCCCATGGACTGTAGCCTACCTCCGTCTTGGAATTTTCCATGCAAGAATACTGGAGTAGGTTGCCATTTCCTCTAGGAGATCTTCCTGACCCAGGGATTGAACCTGGGTCTCCCGTATTGTAGGCAGAGGCTTTACAGTCTAAGCCACTAGGGAAATACACCAGGAAGAGAAGATGATCTAAATCTCCAGAAACTCTAATCAGTGGAGAAGGCAACAACTTAAATCTGCATAACAAATTTGTCCTTGTTTGTTGTGCTTTTCCTAGTAATCTCCCATAACTACACCTTACCCTAAGGTCTTCTTTTGTCTTTAGCTAGTCAGGAAGATCCTCTGAAGAAGGAAATGGCAACCCACTGCAGTATTCTTGCCTGGAGAATCCCATGGATGGAGGAGCCTGCTGGGCTACAGTCCACGGGGTCACAAAGAGTCAGACATGACTGAGCGACTTAACTTTCAACTTTTAACTGTCAGAGGTGGTATTTAAGGTGTTAGCTTGGGCCATTTTGGGGAGTTGCTGTTTTCCTGAGGTCTTCCCCAGTGGCTCAGACGGTAAAGAATCTGCCTGCAATGCAGGAGACCTGAATTCGATCCCTGGGTTGGGAAGATCCCCTGGAGAAGGAAATGGCAACCCACTCCAGTATTCTTGCTTGGACAACCCCATGGACAGAGGAATGGGGCTGCAGTTCATGGGGCTGCAAAGAGCTGGACACGGCTTAGCACAGTGCAGCATGTTCTTCTTTTATTAATCTGTCTTTTATTACAGGTTTGGGTGGGAAGGGAGTGTCTCAGCCAAGAGCCTCAAAAGGTAGAGGACAGAGGAGCCTCTCCTGCAATGGAAAAGGCTTGACCTCCAGAACAAAGTTTAGAAGCAAGATTATGAAAAAGAAAACTTGAAAAAAATTAAAAGTAAAGGTGATACCATGTACGATTGAGGTATTCTTTCTATCAAGCATGAAGAAGGCAGGGGTTATTTTTGATTATTGAATCCATGACTAGAAACTACGGTTCTGTTTTATTAGTGTATTTTCTCTTGAGCTTAATATTATCTTGTAAGGAATGGCGTTTTATTGGTTCATTCAGTATTTAGAAAAAGGAACTTGTTGACATCCTAGAATTCCAGAATGTAAGTTTTCTAGGAACTTGCTCAAAGTGAGACACATGGGTAAGTGGAAATCATGAAACTTCTTAGAGTTTATTTCATCTTTGGAGCCTTGGCTCTGTAGTGAAATGTAGTGGACGTTAACAGATACAGACCATTCACAGTCATGTCTAGACCAGAGAAACGGATGGAACGTGTCACAGAGGTTGGGTGAATAACTTATCACGTTTTTATTTCATAAGTTCTATTTTGCGATTTCACACATTTGATGCAAGCATTACTGCACAGTAACCACGAGATGGCAGGCGTGAACAACTGAAAAAGTACAACCTGCCTTGTAACAGAAAGAGCTTGTTCTCCATTGCTGCTCCCTCTCTCCCTTTTTATAATCTCCTGCCTTCCATCATTCCTCTCCTTTCCTTCTCTCTATTTTGTTGTATTTGTATTTCTAGTTACAATTTTAACTAACGGATTCTCAAGAGTCATGTAACTGATTCTAGAGAATCAGATCGGAAAAGCAGGCTGCCCCCATGTACTTATAATTTGAACACTAAAGCAAAAACTATTTTTTTCTAATTCAAGAGGTCTTTTATATCTGCTTCCACTTGAGCTGAGGATAAAGAGGCTTCAGAAATCCTCCTGTTTCAGTCCGATCCTCTCACCCTGGCAGGCAGAGGGAGTAGTGGTGTGCAGAAAAACAAGGCTGAAAGAACAGAAGGGAGGGGCCCTAAGACCTTTGTGTAAACCAATAAGCTGTATTACTTTTCAGTGATACTATTAAAGGGGTGGTTTGATATGATCAAAGTGCTGTGCTGAAGCTATTCCAAGCGCGTGTACATGTGTGCGCACGCACACACGCACACACGCACACACACACACACAATCCTCAAACCCCCCAAACACCACAACATGGCCATAGGCAGGACTTGAGAAATGACCTAGTTTTACTAATACATTGATGGCGCTAGTGGTAAAGAACCCACCTGCCAAAGCAGGAGACACAAGAGATGCTGGTTCAATCCCTGGGTTGGGAAGATTCCCTGGAGAAGGGCATGGCAACCCACTGCAGTATTCTTCCCTGGAAAATCCCATGGACTGAGGAGCCTGGTGGGCTGCAGTCCATAGGGTTCCAAGGAGTCAGACACAACTAAAGTGGCTCAGCACTCATAGCACTCAATGGAGGAAAGTTCATCGGTCTGAATTAACAGCCAGGCAACTGAGTTGCATGGTTGAGAGATGTGATTAGGTTCTCTCTCTCTCTTTCTTGGAGTCATTGTTATTTGCTCAGCAAATCTTCCTTTTATTTTAAATTTTTTCTCTTCTCAAAGGCATCCCCTTTTGAAGACTAGTATTCTGATTTCTTCAGGGCAGAATTTGAATTTGTCCCCCAATCTCTCAATCAGTCAGAAATAGGCTTCAGAGAGCCTACTGAAGCAACACCTCATGGGGTGCTCCTTGACTATCACTGTACTGGTAAGTCAGGGCTTTACAAGGTCTGTTGTTGTTGTGTAGTGATGAAGTCATGTCTGATTCTTTGTGACCTCATAGACGGCAGCCCGCCAGGTTCCTCTGTCCACGGGATTCCCCAGGCAAGAATACTGGAGTAGGTTGCCATTTCCTCCTCCAGGGGGTCTTCCTAACCCTGGGATCGAACCCAAGTTTCCTGCACTGGCAGGCGGATTCTTTACCACTGAGCCAATTTCAGATTTGGAAATTAAGAAATTGAATAGGAGCCAACCCTCCATCTCTCTGTCCTTCTCTCTGTTTCTCTCTCCCTCTCTCACATACACACAAAATACCACAAACATACAAAGGAGAGAAGGAAACACACTTCTTCGAGTGGAAAATTAAACCTTGCCAGAACAAATGGGATTATGAAAATCTCCTTTGAGATTGTCATCACCCTGTTGACTCATTTTTCTCCTGTTGCAGAAGTTAAATGCCAGGAGTCAATAAAAGATTAAGAGACAGGAATAGGCTTCAAAGTGAGGCAGTTTCTGGGATTACTGGAAATTACAGATAGGAGCTACATCAGTTCAGTTCAGTTCAGTCGCTCAGTCATGTCCGACTCTTTGTGACCCCGTGAATCGCAGCGTGCCAGGCCTCCCTGTCCATCACTAACTCCCGGAGTTCACTCAGACTCATGTCCATCGAGTCCGTGATGCCATCCAGCCATCTCATCCTCTGTCATCCCCTTCTCCTCCTGCCCTCAATCCCTCCCAGCATCAGAGTCTTTTCCAATGAGTCAACTCTTCACATGAGGTGGCCAAAGTACCGGAGTTTCAGCTTTAGCATCATTGCTTCCAAAGAAATCCCAGGGCTGATCTCCTTCAGAATGGACTGGTTGGATCTCCTTGCAGTCCAAGGGACTCTCAAGAGTCTTCTCCAACACCACAGCTCAAAAGCATCAATTCTTCGGTGCTCAGCCTTCTTCACAGTCCAACTCTCACATCCATACATGACCACAGGAAAAACCATAGCCTTGACTAGACAGACCTTAGTCAGCAAAGTAATGTCTCTGCTTTTGAATATACTATCTAGGTTGGTCAAAACTTTTCTTCCAAGGAGTAAGCGTCTTTTAATTTCATGGCTGCAGTCACCATCTGCAGTGATTTTGGAACCCCAAAAAATAAAGTCTGACACTGTTTCCACTGTCTCCCCATCTATTTCCCATGAAGTGATGGGACCAGATGCCATGCTCTTCGTTTTCTGAATGTTGAGCTTTAAGCCAACTTTTCCACTCTCCACTTTCACTGTCATCAAGAGGCTTTTTAGTTCCTCTTCACTTTCTGCCATAAGGGTGGTGTCATCTGCATATCTGAGGTTATTGATATTTCTTCCGGCAATCTTGATTCCAGCTTGTGTTTCTTCCAGTCCAGTGTTTCTCATGATGTACTCTGCATATAAGTTAAATAAGCAGGGTGACAATATACAGCCTTGACGCACTCCTTTTCCTATTTGGAACCAGTCTGTTGTCCATGTCCAGTTCTAACTGTTGCTTCCTGACCTGCATACAGATTTCTCAAGAGGCAGGTCAGGTGGTCTGGTGTGCCCATCTCTTTCAGAATTTTCCACAGTTTATTGTGATCCACACAGTCAAAGGTTTTGGCATAGTCAATAAAGCAGAAATCGATGTTTTTCTGGAATTCTCTTGCTTTTCCCATGATCCAGCTGATGTTGGCAATTTGATCTCTGGTTCCTCTGCCTTTTCTAAAACCAGCTTGAATAAGCTCCAACAAACCCCTGAGAATTCAGGGTGCAATTCTTCTTTCCAACTCTTGTACGTCCAAATGGCAAAGCAGCACCTGCATAATGGATAAGATTATTTTAGTTGAGTTGACTAGTTAGCACTGTCATACTGTCACTTAGGGTAGGTTCTTAGCCAAGGTGCTTAAACAGTCTGAGCTACAGTTTTCTCATTTGTGAGACAAGGTTGATAATATCTACCCCATGGTGCTGTTTTGAGAGTGAGTAAACATGTGTAGTGTCTGGCATTGTACTTGGTTCATAGTAGTGCTTAATGAACAGAAGTTACTAATTTTAAGGAAATGATAGAGGAGGACTAGAAGGTGGACAGAGGAGTTAAACAGAACTAGGTTTAGGTCCTGTACTTTGCTCATCTCCCACAGACTGAAGATTCGGAGCCAGCCACTCAATTCTCACCTGTAAAATGGTGATAATGCTGCATTGTTCCCTCAGTTACTATGCCTGCCATGTGGTAATAATTCTGTAACTGGTAATCAGCATTATTCATAGTATCTATTCTTTCCTTAAAATATTTATTGACACTAAACCATGTTATCTGTTTAGGACTATATTGAATGGTAAGAGAGACTCTACAAAGAATCCTTTGATGGTGTTTGCTTTCAAGGGACTAACAGCTCTGCTAAAGGAGAAAAAACAAGTGAAAACCTGCTCACTTGGTGTAGCAATGTGTCCGTAACTGAGTGTCTGTAAAAAAAAATGATATAGTACATAGTCAAGTCTGAGAGATTTCAGAAACTGGAGAGAACGGTGGGGGTCACCATTGTTCGGGAGGACCTATAGTAAAGTTCTGGAGGGTTTTGGAGGATGAATAGGATTTGCAGATGTAGGGATTGAAATAGACAAATATAAAGGATGTCAGCTATACTTAAAATGGAGAACCAACAAGGACCTACTGTATAGCACAGGAAACTCTGCTCGATATTATGTAACAACCTAGATGGGAAAATAATTTAAATAAATAGATACACCTATTTGTATAACTGAATCACTTTTGCTGTACACCTGAAACTAATATAACACTGTTAATCAACTATACTCCAATATAAAATAAAAAGTTTTTTTAAAAAGAAAAAGGTATGTTAAATAATGAAATGTGCTATGGAGAAAAATAACAGAGAGGAGAAGAGGGAATTCTGGGTAGGTGACAATTTTAAATGGGGGTGAAAGGGAAGACTTCACTGAGAAGTCCTCAGGAGAAGTCACCAATTGAGCAAAGGAGATGAGGGAGTGAACCAGGTGGATATCTGGGGAGAGAGAATTCCAGCCTGAGGAAACTCCAAGTGCAGAGTTCCTGAAGCAGAAGCAGGCTTGGAATGTTGGAGACATAACAAGGAGGTCAGTGGGACTGGAAGAGACAGCAGTGGGGAAAGGTGAAGGAGATGAGGATGGAGATGCAGTATTTTGGGGTGGGGTTTGAGAAGAGTGGGAAATGAGGTAGGGCATTGTGCTCCATTTTAAAGACTTTGGCTTAACATTAAGTGAGATGGGACATCATTGGAGGGTTTGAATAGAGGAATGGGAAGAGCTGACTTCTGTTTGCAAGGGACCATTCTGGATGCTGTTTTGAGAAAGAGCCTACAGAGAGCCAAGGGTAAAAGCAGAGAAGTCATGTAGGGGAAATTTGCAACAACTCAGGTGAGAGAACTGATGGTGTCTTAAAACAAAATATTAGAAGTGAGAAGAGTCTGGATTCTGAAATTCTGGATATATTTAGAATTAGCAGGAAGAATCATACATAAACAAGAAACTCATGAGGTACTTTTAAGGTAGTTAACTTTTGAACCCTATGTTGTTGTTCAGTCGCTCAGTCATGGCCACCTCTTTGTGACCCCATGGACTGCAGCACGCCAGGCTTCCCTGTCCTTCCCCATCTCCCGGAGCTTGCTCAAACTCATGTTCATTGAGTTGGTGATGCCATCCAACCGTCTCATCCTCTGTCATCCCCTTCTCCTCCTGCCTTCAATGTTTCCCAACATCAGGGTCTTTTCTAATGAGTCAGCTCTTAGCATCAGATGGCCAAAGTATTGGAGCTTCAGCTTCAGCATCAGTCCTTCCAATGAATATTCAGGACTGATTTCCTTAGGATTGACTGCTTTGATCTCCTTGCAGCTCAAGGGACTCTCATGAGTCTTTTTCAACACCACAGTTCAAAAGAATCAATTTTTTTGCCTTCAGCCTTCTTTATAGTCCAACTGTCACATCCATACATGACTACTGGGAATACAATAGCTTTGATTAGATGGACCTTTGTTGGCAAAGTAATGTCTCTGCTTTTTAATATGCTGTCTAGGTTTGTCATAGCTTTTCTTCAAGGGAGTAAGTGTCTTTTAATTTTGTGACTGCAGTCACCATCTGCAGTGATTTTGGACCCCAGGGAAAAGTCTGTCAGTTTCCATAGTTTCCCCATCGATTTGCCATGAAGTGATGTGACTGGATGCCATGATCTTAGTTTTTTGTATATTGAGTTTTAAGCCAGCTGTTCACTCTCCTCTTTCATTCTCATCAAGAGGCTATTTAGTTCCTCTTTGCTTTCTGCCATAAGGGTGGTGTCATCTGCATATCTGAGGTTATTGATATTTCTCCCAGCAATCTTGATTCCAGCTTGTGCTTTGAACCCTATAATGTAAATTTATAACATTTTAGAGGTGAAGAGAGACATTGTAGGTTTTTTGTGTTTATTGTATTTTATCAACATATTGTAAAAATTTAAATTCTTTCTTTCCTTTACCTTTATAGCACTGTTCTGGTTTGATCTTGATCTCTCTCTCTCACCCTCCACCCTGTCTCCTTCATAGTATATCCATCATTGATGTTTCTATCCATTCATCCACCTCGCCATCCATTAATCCCTTTACCCTCTGGGAACCCAAGATGTACTAAGTTTCAAAACTAGGGCTGGCGATTGAGAGATGAATATAGTGCTTAACTCAGACATTAAAAAGCTCATAGTCTAATAATGGAGACAGGCAGGTAAATAAGAAAAAGTGAAACATTTTGGCAGGAACTATGGTAGAGATTAAAGACATAATGGGGCACAAAGAAAATGTTTAACACTATCTGCATATTATAGGAGTCTTCTCAGCTGAAGTTTTCCACGTCCCCTTAAACGTAAGCACTGACTAACATTTCGTCCTTCAACCTTTGTTTCCTTTCTCCTTTTGAGGTCTCATTTGTAACCACAACTTTATTTATTATCTCTATTATTATATTAAATCTTCCAAATCTTCATCTCTAGCCCTGACCTCTTTTGAATACCCTTAGTTAAATTCCAAATAGTGTCTTCCTGGAATATTTAACCTCTCACCCTGATGGCTACTGTTTTTCTGTGCACCAGTTCTATACATCAGTCATCTTTGACCTTTCTGAGCTTCCTGTACCCAGGAAACTACGAAATCATGTAAAATCTACCTCTGAAGTGTCTTTCTTACCCATTCTCTCTTGCTGCATTCCTGTTGCCACCAATACATTACTTCTTGGCTTGACTGAATCCTGGGTTTTCACTCTCACACTAGTGTAAGCTTCTCGAGGGTAAAAACTGGGTCAATAGCACTTAGCACAAAATAAGGTGCATGGTAGATGCTCAACAACTATTTTTACCTTGAAATTCTTTACCTTTTGGAACATGGAATTGAAATCCAAACATGTTTGTTCTCAAATTTCTTGTACATGGGAATTATCAAAGGAAGTTTGTCAAAAATTCAGATTTATGGGGGCTACTCTGCAGACATTCTACTTCAGTTATTCCAGGGTGGGGCCCATAAACTTCCATTTTTAATAAGTATTCTAGGTGATTCTGTTGTAGGTGGTCTAAAATTGAGAAACAGTGCTTGACAATATGTGATGATTTGCTTAAATTCACTTAACACAGCCGGAAATCAAGTCTGCACTCAACTTTATTTGGATATTAGGTACATCTCAGAGAAGGCAATGGTAACCCACTCCAGTACTCTTGCCTGGAAAATCCCATGGACAGAGGAGACTGGTGGGCTGCAGTCCATGGGGTCACTAGGAATCAGACACGACTGAGCGACTTCACTTTCACTTTTCACTTTCATGCACTGGAGAAGGAAATGGCAACCCACTCCAGTGTTCTTGCCTGGAGAATCCCAGGGATAGGGGAGCCTGGTGGGCTGCCGTCTATGGGGTCGCATGGAGTTGGACGTGACTGAAGCAACTTAGCAGCAGCAGCAGCAGGGACATCTAGGTAAAATATCTGAAGGTAATGATGCTAAGTGAGTGTTCTCCTTTCTTATCTCTTGAAGCTTCACACACCTGGGGGGTTTGCTTTTGTTTGTTTGCTTCTTGGTTACTCAAATCTTAGCTAAGAGACCTTGTATCTTGGATATTTGGTTCTTTGAGCATAGCCATGTATCATTTGGAATATGTCAAGTTTGAAGGTGAACAAACCCTTGTGCACTGTTGGTGCATCTATGGCAAACAACATGGAAGTTCTTCAAAAAACTGAAAATAGAACTATCATAACATAGAGAAGTTTCACTTATGGACATATATCTGAAGGAAATGAAATCAGTATCTCAAAGAGGCACATGCACTCCCATGTTTCTTGCAGCATTATTCACAACAGCTGAGATATGGAAACAACCTAAGGGCCTGTCAGTGGAACAGTGGATAGAGAAGATGTGGCATGTTCTCATGGGGCCTCCCAGGGGAATAGTGGTGAAGAACCTGCCAGCCAATGCAGGGGCTGCTAGAGATCTGGGTTCATTCCATGGATTGGGAAGATCCCCTGGAGGAGGGCATGGCAACCCACTCCAGTACTCTTGCCTGGAGAACCCCATGGGCAGAGGAGCCTGATGGGCTACAGTCCATGAGGTTGCACAGAATCGGACATGACTGAAGCAACTTAGCATGCACACATGGTATATATTCATACATAGCACAGTGAAATATTACTCAGCCATGAGAAAGAAGGATGTCCTTCCATTTGCTATGACATAGATTGACCTTGGGAGAAGGCAATGGCAACCTACTCCAGTTCTCTTGCCTGGAGAATCCTATGTATAGAGGAACCTGGTAGGCTGCAGTCCATGGGGTCGCTAAGAGTCGGACACGACTGAGCGACTTCACTTTCACTTTTCACTTTCATGCATTGGAGAAGGAAATGGCAACCCACTCCAGCGTTCTTGCCTGGAGAATCCCAGGGTCAGCGGAGCCTGGTGGGCTGCCGTCTATGGGGTTGCACAGAGTTGGACACGACTGAAGCGACTTAGCAGCAGCAGCAGCAGATTGACCTTGAGAGCATTGCGCTGAGTGAAATAAGTCAGACAGAGAAAGACAAATACTGTATGGTCTCACAATTATGTGGAATCTAAGAAGCCAAACTCACAGAAATAAGTATCTTGAATGGTAGTTCACAGGGGCTGAGGGGTGGGGGAAATGGAGAGAGATTGGTCAAAGTGTACAAATTTCCAGTTGTAAGATGAATCAGTTCTGAGGATCTAATGTAGGACATGATAATTATAGTTAATAATACTATATTATATACTTGCAAGTAGCTAAGGGAGTAGATCTTAAACGTGCTCGCCATAAGAAAGAACTGGTAATTATGTGATATGACAGAGGTGTTAGCTAATGCTATGGTGGTAATCAGTTCACAATATATGAATGTATCAAATCAACACCCTGTATACTTTAAACTCACACAGTATTATTTGTCAATTATATCTCAATAAAGATGGAAAAAAGAAATGGATAGAATCACCTAAGAATTTCAACATATACCTATACCACAACTAATAGCTTAAGTGCTCTCTGGCAAGTCCAAACTTCTGGGTGTGTTTCCATATTGCAAAGGGGCTGTACCCTTTTGTATTCTATTAGCAGTGTATGACAATTCCATTTGTTGTGTCCTGCCAACATTTAATATTGATAATCTTTAAAACCATTTTTAATAAAAGTGTGGTATAATTTAAAAAAAAGAAATTCAACATAATCATTTTGATATCTACATTTTTCAGAGTATTGACATAGAGTAGACGAAATATACCGGCACAGTGTATTTTTTATTTGAATTGTTAGTTGTTCAAATGAATATGAACTAACACTTCTGTCTACAGAGCTCCATCAACCACATAAAAGTGATTTTGTTTAAAATTTTTAACCTCTGGTCAACAGTAATGGCAATTCTGAAGAAGAAAATGATAAGCCTGGAATAGATTTTAATTTGTAAAAGGAAAAAATATCCCCTCATTTTGCAAAAGGACTCCTTAGTTTACTGGTTCCCTTTGGTGTAGAGAATAGGTGTATTGTGTGTGTGTGTGTGTGTGTGTGTGTGTGAGAGAGAGAGAGAGAGAGAGAGAGACTCTTCTAAATTGTTGAGATGCCAAGTACATGTGAATCAAACCTGGAGAAATAGAGTTGATATGTGCTTTCCCCCCACAGTAAAGTGTTTGTTGCTTGTACTTGAATTCAGTATTGTTTCTAGACACCACTGTCTTTCTAGCCTAACAACTGAAAATCCCAGTCTATACTGGATGGAGATTATTACAATTTTAATTTTCACAACCTTGCGTTATCTTCCATCTCTTCTCAGGCCATTGTCCCAATAGGGAACCAATAGGAGAATAGAGAATTACCTTTAAAAAAAAACAAAAAACAATATAAACTCTTCTAAACCTCTTTTCACTTGCTTGCTGTTCCATTTAACTGACATACATGTGCTTCTCCTCTTGGTAGGAGGTACTTCAGAACTCTGCTCCTTGTTTGGCTGCATCAGGATCAGCTGCAGTATGCAGGGTCTTCTGTTGTGTCATGCGGGATCTTTTGCTGCAGTGTATGGACTCTCTAGTTGTGGCAAGTGGGCTTGTAGCTGTGGCGCGTGGGCTTGGTTGCTTTGAGGCATGTGAGATCTTAGTCCTTGGCCAGGGATAGAACTCACTTTCCCTGCATTGCAAGGCAGATTCTTCACCACAGGACCACCAGGGAAGTCCCCACCACTACTTCTGAAGTTTCTACTAACAGTAGCAACAACAACAACAAAAGCCCAACAAAATTATTTACAGAGCAGTTGCCTTGTGTCAGATGTATTTTATCATCAAAATAGTCCTACAAAGTACGTGTTCTTAAATTCTTATTCTTCAGGTGAAGAAACTTAGGAGACCAGAGAGGTTAAGTGACCTGCTTAGGTCACACAGAGAGTAAGACTAAGGATCTGTTTGAACCCCATATGACTGAGTGTAAAGTTGATGGTTTTAACTACAGTTCTCTGATATACAAATGTTCTCAGTGGCCAAAAGCTCTTTGTTCAAATATGACCATAGATACTATCTCATCAGTTTCTCATTTTCACATGAGTTAGTAAGCTGTTTGAAAATATAGGGGCTTCCCTGGTGACTCAGACTGTAAAGAATCTGCCTGCAGTTCAGGAGACCCAGGTTTGATCCCTAAGTCTGGAAGATCCCCTGGAGAAGAAAATGGCAACCCACTCCAGTGATCTTGCCTGGAGGATCCCATGGACAGAGGAGCCTGGTGGACTACAGCCCATGGGATTGTAAAGAGTTTTAGCTTAATACCTGGACTATAATAGGTATCAAATAAATTTTTACTAAATGAATTGGATGGATAAACATCCCTTAGATCCTTTTGAAACTCACAAATAAAGCATATTTTGAATTTTTGGAAGTGTTTTGGTCAGTGGTGAAAATATATTCTAATATTCAGAGTTTTTCTAAGTCTAACAAAGACCCCTGAAAACCACTGAATGAGGGAAAAGTTGGCAGGAAAAAAATTGGAATCACTAATACTTCTTTACAATAATCATTGCTATTACTTTTATGATTATAACTGCTATATGGGGCTTTCCACTATTTCTGAGATAAGTACCCATTTTGTTTCACCTAGAGATAAGTAGACAATAATTGTTATAAGTAAAGATATAAAATTTTTCTTTGGTGTTTGATATATCCAATACCTTTTGCTGATACATATTTATGTTTTTGAATTCTGAGTGATTCAACATTGAAAACTCTCTTGTTCAGTGAGTTCTAAAGATTTTTATTTTTGACATGATTGTAATTTTAAATATGGTGTAAAAGGTTCCAAAAGTTACACATCATGAAACCTGATATAGTATGCTCTGATGCAAAATTTTTGGAAAATGTCATCTCTATCTCTTATTTCCACTTTATGTTTTTATAGATTTCTATCTTTATTGATTCACAGTCAGTTTTCAGTATGGAAGCAGTTTCAATTTCCTAGCACTCTAAACAAAATCTATCTCACAATGATTTTTTTAATAGAAAATCATAGGCAAAAAATTATTATGTTGAAAAAAGGAGAGACATGCACATAGAGAAAGAAAGAAATGGATACAAAAGGAACCTTCCGTCTATAATGAGACTCACAGTAGATCCCCTTTAAATTAACACTAGAGAAATGCCATATTATTTTACTGAGGAAAACAAAGCAAGCATAAGTTTACAGGACATCTAGGACAATTCTTTGCTATCAAGAGGCCTGAGTTAAATTTTTGTTGATGAACAAATAAAATGAAATGGATATCTGAGGGCATGTTTGCAGACTGACGCAAAATCACTGCCTCTGTCTGGAAGAACATTGGCTAAATGAGGGAACAGAGGTGAAACGAGAAATTTGGCTGATGAATAAGGTGTCTTGAATGTCTGATATGGAGTTTCAGACTTTATTTGCCACAGAATGAGGAGTCAAACAAGGTTTCTCTGCAGAGAATTAGCATGATTAAAGCAACATTTTAGAGATCAATTCAGTGTTGTATGTAGTACTGAGGATAAAAGACTCTGAGCACTTAACTAGAGGAAAATTGCAATAGTCTAATTGCGAGGTATGGAAGGATAAACTAAAATAGAAGTTGACATTTCTGACTCTGGAGCCACAATCAAACAAACAAAAATTTAAAAGGGATTCTTTAAAGTAGCGGAAGGAAAACAATTGCGTGCATTAATGCGTTCCCATATATTCCTTGTGTGGTTTTTGAACATTTACCATGAGCCATCCCTGTGTCTACCAAGGTTGAAGAGATGCATGAAATATTTTTACCTCCAAGGAGCTTATGGTCTAAGAAGGGAGAGAAAAAAATAACCCAATACTTGCATGCATTCAGAGGATTTTTTTTCCTTCTGGCAGTGACGTAAGTTTTCTCTGATAATCGTCATTTTCCCCCTCGGGTTTGTGCTTAATGTATATGTGTGCTCAGTTATCTCCGATTCTTTGCGACCCCCTGGACTGTAGCCCACCAGACTCCTCTGTCCTTGGAATTCCCAGCAAGAATACTGAAGTGGGTTGCCGTTTCCTGCTCCAGGGGATCTTCCCCACCCAGGGATCGAAATCACATCTCTCGCATCTCCTGCATTGTGCTTAATAGTGTTTACTAATCTGACTGGCTAGGATCAGGGTGAAGTCTGTGATGTGCAATCTGTGTCAAGGAGCTGGTCTCCAGTTGCTTTAATGGGTATCTCTCAGATCCTACTTATAGCCTCAGGCTCCTTGGCTGCTGTTTGGCTAATGGTAAAGAAAGTCAGACAGCTGAGGATCAAAGAAGTGAAGGAGAGAGAAGGGGAAACCATCAAACTGAACAGACACACCTAATTGGCTACTTTCCAAAATTTCCTTAGGCTTCAACCTTTGATGAAGCGTTAAGATCTTGTTTTCAGGGATTGAATGTCTTTCAGATGGATGATAGATCCTCTCGTTAGTATTTAAAAAAAGAGAATAGAATGAGCTCACTTAGCCTACTCCTGTCATTATTTCACTTTATTTGAACAGCAATCAACCGATGAAGAAGGCTCAGGCTTCTAAAAAAAAAGGGAAGAAAAGTACTCGTTACTCAACAGTCTTTGGACTCTGCCAGAAACACTGAGGGCATTTGCTCAGTAAAATGATTTAGCAGGTGGAAGGGAGTTTTAAGTGCATCCACCCCTTTTCCCTGAGAGTAGATGATGACTCAGACAGTGACCATATATCAGGATGTAAATGAGATTCTCTGGGGAGTTCTTGCTGCCTTGCTCACTGGTGCAACATGGGGCTCAGTGTTGCATTGGCTGGGTTTTAGGAATGCAATGAAATGTGTGAAAAGGGTGTGGATGAGTTCCAGGCACATAGTAGGTGCTCAGTTAGCCCTCATGCGAGGCTACAGGGTGTATCCTTGATTGATATCCCTTTAGGGTCTTTTTTAAAAAAACTGTTGCAGAAGTACCACAGAGTGACAGTTAGATGCTCCAAAAGGATAATGTAATTGGGTGTGCAGTTATTCCAACTTTCTAATTATACTTACAGCTAAAGTTACTATTCCTGTTTCCAAAAAGAAAAACAATACATTTAATAATATCTGCTCTATAAGGGACTCTTCATGCCTGGGTACAAAACTCACATGGCCAGGACAGCTAATTACTTCTGTAGATATTAAGCCAAATATAAGAGACTTCAGTTAGATTTCAACATTCACATTCCTGTCAAATTTTGTTAGATGGAAGAATTACCCTGGGAGCACTTAAAAATTCAAATTTTCGGGCTTCTTTCACAGAGACTCTTGTCTTGTAGGTCTAGCTCTGGGGTCTGTATCTTTAGCTGTTGCTGAGGATACGGATACTCCTCTTTGAGGAACACTCAGGAAATCAACCCTGAATATTCATTAGAAGGACTGATGCTGAAGCTGGAGCTCCAATACGTTGGCCACCTGATGCGAAGAGCTGACCCATTAGGAGAGACCCTGATTGCTGGGAAAGACTGAAGGTGGGAGGAGAAGGGGCAACAGAGAATGAGATAGTTGGCATCTCCGATGGACAGCATCACTGATTCAATGGACATGAGTTTGAGTAAACTCTGGGAGATGGTGAAGGACAGGGAAACCTAGCGTGCTGCAGTCTATGGGGTCACAAAGAGTTGGACAGACTGAGCAACTGAACAACAACCACTGGGCTCTCAAACCTGCTCTTAAGGCAAATCTCACATGCCTGTTGTTCCAATACGCCTCTTACCTCCCATAACATTCTTTTCCTCTGTGAAAACGTAAACTTCATGAAATGATATTCTTGTTAAAAAATAAAGTGGTTCATTTTTGTGGGTTTCATGTTGTTCTGTAACTCTTCATACATTTAGGAGCAGTCTTCGTGATTTTAATTTCTTAGTTTAAAATGTGCATGCAAATAAAGGAATTTCTCAGGGATAATTCAAATTTAGATAAGATAGTAATCTCCTGCCATTCACAGACTTGACCACAGTATTTCAGACATGGAGGAAAATCTACAGAGTTTCTTTAGGAAAGGAAAGCTTTTGGAATAATCTAGAATTTATGTGGGGCCATTTTGGGTTGTTAAAAAATGTTATACATTGATTAAATCTAGTAATGTGACTTTTTTTTTTCTTTCAAAAATCAAGTTTAATTTCACTTTGATGAAGGTCAATGGGAAGCTGAAAAATGTGAAAGTAAAATTTGAAAGGAGCTTCTTTCTGCCAGAAAATACATGAGGTGTTTGTAATTGAAATGAGCCACCTGTTATATTTTACAATTTGAGAGAATTATAAAGCTGAGCTTCCTTAGACTTTCTAGAAGACGTTGCTACCTGATTTCTAGAATATTCTGGACTGGCACTGTCTAATAGAACTTTGTGTAATGGCAAAACTATTCTGTATCTACACTGCACAATATAGTAGCTACTAACCATACTTGTTCTTGAAGTGTGATAGGGGTGCTGAATTTTTAATTTTACTTAATGTTAATAATTTAAATCTAAGTAGACCTATTGGCTAATAGCTGCTGAAATGGACAGCACAGGTCTAGGTAAATATACTCAGAATTCATCTACAGCCTTATATTGGCTTGGCCAAAACATTCATTATGGAAAAATGATATAGTATTTCCATTATGGAAAAACCCAAATGAACTTTTAGGCCAATCCAATACTTTAAAGTGTATACTAAGAAACTGAGTGAAAGTGAAAGTCGCTCAGTCATGTCCTACTCTTTGCGACCTCATGGACTATACAGTTCATGGGATTCTCCAGGCCAGAATGCTGGAATGGGTAGCCTTTCTCTTCTCCTGGGGATTTTCCCAACCCAGGGATCAAACCCAGGTCTCCCGCACTGCAGGTGGATTCTTTGCCAGCTGAGCCACCAGGGAAGCCCACACAAGGGAAGCCCACATATACTAAGCCCACTCAAAATTCAAGGTTCTTTAAAAACTTCATGTTTCTTTATAATTTAATATTTTATAGTTAAAATATAATTAACTGGAATGCATGTGTGTGTGCTCGGTCATGTTCAACACTTTGGACTCCAAGGACTGTTGCCCTGTCATGCTCCTGTCCATGGAATTCTCCAGGCAAGAATGCTGGAAAGGTTGCTGTTTCCTACTTCAGGGGATCTTCTCATCCCAGGGATCAAACCCGCTTTGCTTGCAACTCTGGCATTGGCAGGTGGATTCTTTACCAACTGTGCCACCTGGGAAGTCCCAGTTAACTGGGATAGTGATTGTTAAATGAATCATTCAAGAGGAGACACTTAGCCTTTAGGTCTTTATTTTCCTCAGTAGAATGAGAAGGAATGTGGCCCCATAACTTTTAAGGTTTCCCCAGCTTTAATCCTTTATGATTTACATTTAGATTGTTCCTAGGTACTTAAAGTAAAGTACCTTCTTTATATTTCTCCCCCCCTGAAAATGTCCAGGCACATTGCCCACCCCACGTTAAGGCAGAACAGGGAGAAATCAAGAATACATTTTTCTTGACTTGCTGCTTGTCTATAGATTGTGTGTGTGTCAGGAAGATCCCCTGGATAAAGGAATGGTAACCAACTCCAGTATTCTTGCCTGGAGAATTCCAAGGACAGAGGAGACAGGTGGGTTACAGCCCCTGGGGTCGCATACTGTCGACTCAACTGATTGATAACACTTTCACTTTCACTTTCATCCAATACGGCTGTTGTCCTCATAAAAAGAGATTAGGACATAGACACACACAGTAGGAAGACCACAGGGAGAAGACAGTCATCAATAAGCCAGAGCGATCTCAGAAGAAATCAACCCTGCCAAAATATAGATCTTGCACTTGTAGCCTCCAGAATTGTGAGAGTATAGTGTTGTTTAAATTCTCCAGTCTGTGGCACTTTGTTCAGGCAGCCCTAGCAAATTAATATAAAATCTAAACTACTAAACGATATTTTTCATCAGATTATATATTATTTAAACCTTCTTCTGGCTTCCTTGGTGACGCAGAAGGTAAAGAATCTGCCTCCAATGTGGAAGATCCTGGTTTGATCCCTGAGTCGGGAAGATCCCCTGGAGAAGGGAATGGGAGAATTCCATGGACAGAGAAGCCTGGTGGGCTACAGTCTATGGGGCCGCAAAGAGTTGTACACGACTGAGTAACTAACACTTTTACAAACCTGCTTTACTTCTTTTTTTCCTTAGATGGTACAGGCAATATTGCCCATCCCACATTAAGGAAACAAACAAATAAGCAAATCTTTAAATTAAGTGTTACAGTTTTTTAAAGATTTAAAGTCTGGTGTTTCTATTACTTATTCCTTATCTCCTGTTTTTGATAAATCGTGCTTGCCTTGCTTTACTGCTGAGATTTCACCTTCTTAGAACCCTATTTCTTCTTCTTTTTTTAATTGATACTTTTATTTTTAAAATGTTTATTTATTTGGCTCTGTCAGGTCTTAATTGCGGCACACAGGATCTTCGATCTTTGTTGTGGCATGTGGAATCTAGTTCCCTGACCAAAGATCAAGCTCAGTCGCCCTGCACTGGGAGGACGGAACCTTAGCCACTGGACCACGAGGAAAGTGCTTCTTTCATGCTTGTTCTCATTCTATTGAACTTCTAAGACCTGGTTCAGGTGGTCTCTGAATTCAGCCTGAGCTGCCACCATTCTAAACTTACGTTGTATTTTGCACAGCACTCAATATAGTTTATTTACTTGAGTACAGTGTTCCTGTCTTGCTGATTTAAAAAAAATTCAGTTTCCCAGCACTGTGGGAACTCCCACAGTGATAAACTGATTTTTAATAGGGACTGCAGAAACATTTTTGGAAACAAACATGTAATAGTATCGACTCTTTAGATCCAAAATTTCTGAATGGTTAATCCTTCTCATATTCTTCAAATAGTCAGTGTTCATTGAGCATTTACTATATGGAAGGCACTGTAATTATTAACTGTTCACCCTACTTGGGGTGTACACAAAACTTTAGTTGACATATGGTTTCCTTTTAGCTGGATTGCTTGGTTGGTAACCATTCAATCATAAGCAGCATCACTTGATTGCACATATAATACTTGATGTATTTAATACTGATTTGAACTGAGTTAGTAGAGGAAGGAGTGAATAAGTGAAATAGTTTTATTTGTACTGAAATAATGTGCTCATAAATGTATCTTTCCCTTTAGTATTCATTATGGAAATAAGATATACAATAGTTGATTAAAGTAAGTCCTAAGTTAGTTTGGAAAATTAGAATTTAATATCACTTCCAGGCAGGCTGAGTTCAGTCTATTAAAGTTGGGTTTTATTTTATTTGCAAATGACCATTTTGGCTTTATCATACATGCATAATGTTTCTGAGCTAAATGTTCTAAGAAATTTAATAGAAGAAATATTGTGTTGTATGTCATATTGAGTGACATATGCAATAGTGATCTCTTTTAATTTAATAATGTATTCATTTCTTATTTGACTTATACACATTGCTGGAAAGAAGAGCTCGAAGTGGGAGTAAAGGAAGGCTTGAGAAATAAGGGTGTCTCAGTCTGCAGTTTCTGTAAATTGAAAAGCATATGGGAATTCCCCCAGGAAATAAGATAAAAAAAGAAAATTGGGAACAATAAAAAAGAAGAGCTAAACTCAGTCTCCCTGTTTGGTTCACATAGGGCATAAAGCCATAGACACCATTTGCTTGAAATTCTGTTGATTTGGTATATAATTTAAAAAATCATGAGATATATCTATTTAATCAAAGCCTCTGCATCTTCTTTCAACAAAAGGAGAATATTCCTTACGTATTCAGTGTTAGGATCAGGGCAGAGTAAATTTGCATTTATTAACCATTTCTGTCTTCAGCATCACACTGTATTATCAAGGCATAAGAGTCTTAAGAGGACTTCTAGTTCAGTTATTAGCAGATGAGAAAAAGGAGACTCAAAGGAGTTATAACTGCAACACATTGTACCTGGCAGGATGGTGTGGTCATTAAGATCATGGTGGAGTCTGCCACACCTGAGTCCAAATTCAGACCAAATCCTTACAAGTCATATGAATTTGGTCACCTGTCTTAGTATCTGCCTTAAACTGAGAAAAAAACAACTTTCAAGAATGTACTCACGCATATGAAATATGCTTAGGACACAGATAGAAAGCCTTTATGATGTCCCCTAATGATCTCCCATCACTTCATGGCAAATAGATGGGGAAACTGAAAACAGTGGCTGACTTTATTTTTGGGGCTCCAGAATCACTGCAGATGGTGACTGCAGCCATGAAATTAAAAGATGCTTACTCCTTAGAAGGAAAGTTATGACCAACCTAGATAGCATATTAAAAAGCAGAGGTATTACTTTGTCAGCAAAGGTCCATCTAGTGAAGGCTATGGTTTTTCCAGTAGTCATGTATGGATGTGAGAGTTGGACTATAAAGAAAGCTGAACACCAAAGAACTGATGCTTTTGAACGGTGGTGTTGGGAAAGACTCTTGAGAGTCCTTTGGATTGCAAGGAGAGCCAACCAGTCCATCCTAAAAGAGATCAGTCCTGGGTGTTCATTGGAAGGACTGATGTTGAAGCTGAAACTCCAGTACTTTGGCCACCTCATGTGAAGAGCTGACTCATTTGAAAAGACCCTGATGCTGGGAGGGATTGAGGGCAGGAGGAGAAGGGGATGACAGAGGATGAGATGGTTGGATGGCATCACCGACTCAATGGACATGGGTTTGGGTGGACTCTGGGAGTTGGTGATGGACAGGCAGGCCTGGTGTGCTGCAGTTCATGGGGTCGCAAATAGTCGGACATTACTGAGTGACTGAACTGAACTGAACTAATGATCGTACTTCTTGGTATTCTTGCCCTTGTGCAAACTCCTCCCCTTGCCCATGGACTGTGCCTAGTGACAGGTTTCTAACCAACATCTTATGGAAAAGATGGTGGGATTGTTTAGTTGCTAAGTTGTGTCCAACTCTTTTGTGACCCCATGAACTGTTGCCCAGCAGGCTCCTCTGTTTATGGGATTTCCAAGGCAAGAATAATGGAGTGGGTTGCCATTTCCTTCTCCAGGGGATCATCCCAACCTAGGGATTGAACCCACCTCTCCTGCATTTGCAGGCGGGTTTCTTACCACTGAACCACCAGGGAAGCCCCATTTCCATGGTTAGGTTATAGAATACTACGGTTTCCATCTTGCTGGCAGACTTTCTCCTTTGTGGGTTTTTGATGGAATAAGAGGCATATTACAGAGGCTCATGTGGCAAGGAACCCTCAGTTTAGCAGCCTTCAAGGAACTGAATTCTGCTAACAAGCACTGAATCAGTTTGCAAGTGGACTGTTCCTCAGTTGAAGCTGATTTCAGCCTTGTGAGAGGTCTTGAAGTAAAGGACGCATCTCAGTCCTACTTGGACTCCTGACCCACAGAAACTGTGAGATAATGTGTGCTGTTTTAAGCCACTGAATTTTGGGGTAACTTGTTAAGCAGCAATAGATAACTAATACAAACAGTGCTTAACACAAAGTAGTGAGGTAGATGGTAAGGGCAGCTACTATTTTAGAAAGAGTTTAAGGAGATAGGAATGAAGAGCACTGAAGGGCCTTCCTGAGAGTCACGAGAAGCCCATTATAAACAAAGAGAATAGTATAAGCATGACCCCTAAAGTGAATCTTTTGAGTGTTTGAAGAAAAGAAAGGATATAAGAATGACTGGGAAGATGGTTGTCATGGGTTTTAGGGGCAAGTTAATGCAGTGTTTTATAGGTCATGGAAAGGATTTGGATGTTAAAAATAAATGTGTGATGGGAAATGGAATAATCTGGTTAATATTTCGGCTGTTGTATGGAGAACTGAACAGGTGTGTGTTTGTGGTGGTGGAACAGGAATCTTAGCAGAGAGGCTCATCTAATGAGGAATCCAGACAAGAGAGAATGGCAGCTGGGACTGTAGGTGGCACAGCAGTGAGGGTGGGAAATTGCTGAGCATGTAGTTTGGAGGTTTCAGGAATAAATATGCTGATGGGTGGTTGGTTGTAAAGTGTCATAAGAAGAAAAGGAGTCAAGGATGACTCTAAGGTTTTTGGTCTGAGAAACTTGGCAAACAAGTCTACTGAGATAGAGAAGGTGTAATGGAGAATCATAGGTTTCTGAAGAAGATTAAGAGCTCATAGATGCCAAGCAGACATCCAAGTGGAGAAACTGAGAAGGCAGATTTATATGGGTCTGGGATTTAGAGAGGTGGAGTGAGAGACATAGATTTGGGTGTCATCGGTGTCTAGAAAGTGTGCATGGGCCTAGAGTGAGTGCAGACAGAGAAGAGACCTGAAGTGTGAACCCAGAGGCACTCCAGCACGGAGGTGTGGGCAAAAGGAGGAGGATTCAATAAAGGATACTTGGGAAGAGCAGCCTCAGAGGTCACAGGAGAGCCAGGGGGTATGTTTTCCCAGAGGCCAAATTAAGATAGCTCTTCTGTTGTTCTTAATTTTCTAGGTCAATGATTCTAACTTGAGTGTGCATCACAATCACCTAGAGGGCTTTTCTTTCTTTCTTTTTTTAAAAAGAACCTACTTTATTTTTTTAGAATATTATTTATTTATTTTTGGCCATGCAGCATTTTGGATTTTAGTTCCTCAACCAGGGATCGAACCCATGTCCCCTGCAATAGAAGGGGGGAGTCTCAACCACTGGACCAACAGGGAATCCCCTGGAGGGTATTTTAAATCCCAGATTGCTAGGTGCCTCCTCCCAGAGTTTCTGACTCAGTAGGTCTTGAGTATGATCCAAGAATTTGTATTTGGAAAAAGCTCTCAGGGGATGCTTAGGCCACTTATGCAGGCACCAAATTATGAGGCCACTGTTATTAATCAAAGGTTATCTAACTATGGTCCATGGTATATTTGTGATCCATTTAATACTTTGTTGATTTTTAGAAAGTTAAAGTTATACAAAAGGATTCAGTATCAAGTAGAGGAATTACATATAAACATTTTATTTACAATGCAACATGGTAAGTACAATGTGAGAGGCACGAACAAGGCAGAGTGGTGATGTGGAGGTAAAGGAGTCGGAGAACGTTTAAGATGGAGACTTTGGAAGAGCAGGTAATGTTTTATCTTAGTCCTGAGTAAGGGTTAGGTAGTCATGGGGGGAAATGCATTCCAGGGATTAGTATGCATAATGGGGAGGCATGAATAGACATGGTGTGTTCATGCGGCGCCAGTGGTAAAGAACATGCCTGCCAGTGCAGGAGACATAAGAGATGCAGGTTCCATCCCTGGACTGGGAGGATCCTCTGGAGCAGGGCATGGCAAGTCACTCCAGTATTCTTGCCTGGAGAATCCCACGGACAGAGGAGCCTGGCAGGCTATAGTCCATAGGCTTGCACAGTCAGACACGACTGAAGCGACTTACCACACAGCACTCATGTTCATGAGATTTAGGGCATTGTCAGAAATCTAACTTAGTGGTTTTTAGGGATTGGAAGGACAGTAAAAGGGGATGAGGTTAGACTTAGGCAGATGTCAAGATGTGGTCCAGTGGCAAAGACTCTGAGCTTCCACTACAGAGGACATGGGTTTGATCCCTGCTTGGGGAGGTTCTGCATGCCTCGCCAAGTGGCCACCACCCCCCCAAAAGATAGACTTGGGCAGATATGTATCATTTGTATTTGTTCTACTGTTTAACTTCTTTTCAACATTCAATTAAGTTTGGAGTTTATAAGAACAACAACATTTATTTGAAAACTAATATGGCTTAAACCATTAGGGCCGTCCCAATCAGAGATTTTAATAACTCAAGCAGTTAAAGTGATTTCCTTCAGAAGTGACCTAAAAAGCAACACAAACATACCATATGATCCTATTTATAGGAAATGTCTAGAATAGGTAAACAGAGAGACAGAAAGACAAACAGCTTTTGCCAGAGGCAGGGGAGGTGGGGACTAGAAAGTGACTGTGTAAATGGGTACAGGATCTCCTTCAGGGTTGATGAAATTAAAAAGAAATGTTTATCTTATATTGGAGTATAGTTGATTTACAGTGCTGTGTTATGATGAAAATATTTTGAAACTAGATAGAGGTAATTGTTTCACACCATTGTGAATATACTAAATGCTAAATACTAAATGCTATTAAATTACTCTTTTAAATGGCTAATTTTGTGTTATGGGGATTTCATTCAATTAAAAATTTATTGGCACAATAATACAAAATTTAAATACAATATTCAAAAATAATGTGCTGTCAAGAATGGAGATTGGGACTATTTCTAATTTTCACATATATCTAGAGAGAAATGTCAGGCAATTTGATCTAACAATATAAAGGTTGTTCATCATTAACCTGGTTGAACATTAGAAAAGGAGTTTTTGATGAATAAAACAAAGCAACTGACACAAGTTTCAGAAGCTTAGATAATTTAAATGATGACAATTTTTCTCTTTTTTTTTGATGACATTTACTGACTGAAAAGTCTGTATCTTTATCTTAAGGATTAATGTCTCAAAATGGTATTGCATCGTTGAAGGTACTGTTTTCCTTGTGATTCATAACTGCAAAAAATTCAGTTTAATATTGCAAATTATAAATTGATTAAAGTCAGATTATCTGAGCATATAAATAACTTCCTGAAGGAAATCATTCATTTGGCTAAGATATTATTATAAATTGAAAAATTACAGTGTTTTAAAGTTATGGACAAAATGTCCATAAATTTATCCTGTACTAGAACAACTACTATTATTTTCTGTATTCCTTTACAGTTTTAAAAAATATAATTCTTTTAAAAAGGATCTTATTTTTGGTCCTCAAAGGCAGAAACCTGAGTTTATTATACGTCTTGTCATAATGAAGTACATCAATGGTCTGTTCAAGGCCTTTCTCATTTTCTATTCTTTTTCTTTTTCATTTTCATCCCTACTCCAATTTCACATCCCCTTAGTCATTCTATTCTTTAATCTATGTTCTTTGAGTTGTATATATACACACATTTTGGGACCATCTATTGCATTGTTTTGTTTATCTGTGCTTTTATTTTATATAAATAGTATCATTCAGATCTCATCCATTCCCCCAACTCTATTTTTAAGGGGCTGTCTTCATAGCATTATCCTTTCTGTTTTTTAACTCCAACTTTGAGTTTTTTATTTCAATGATTATATTTTTCGTATGCAGAATTTCCAGATTCTGGCTCCTTATCTCACATGCTAGTAAAGTAATGCTCAAAATTCTCCAAGCCAGGCTTCAGCAATACATGAACTGTGAACTTCCAGATGTTCAAGCTGGTTTTAGAAAAGGCAGAGGAACCAGAGATCAAATTGCCAACATCAGCTGGATCACTGAAAAAACAAGAGAGTTCCAGGAAAACATCTATTTCTGCTTTATTGCCTATGCCAAAGCCTTTGACTGTGTGGATCGCAATAAACTGTGGAAAATTCTGAAAGAGATGGGAATACCAGACCACCTGACCTGCCTCTTGAGAAATCTGTATGCAGGCCAGGAAGCAACAGTTAGAACTGGACATGGGACAACAGACTGGTTTCAAATAGGAAAAGGAGTACATCAAGGCTGTATATTGTCACCCTGCTTATTTAACTTATATGCAGAGTACATCATGAGAAACGCTGGACTGGAAGAAACACAAGCTGGAATCAAGATTGCCAGGAGAAATATCAATAACCTCAGATATGCAGATGATACCACCCTTATGGCAAAAAGTGAAGAGAACCTAAAAAACCTCTTGATGAAAGTGAAAGAGGAGAGTGAAAAAGTTGGCTTAAAGCTCAACATTCAGAAAACGAAGACCATGGCATCTGGTCCCATCACTTCATGGGAAATAGATGGGGAAACAGTGGAAACAGTGTCAAAATCACTGCAGATGGTGATTGCAGCCATGAAATTAAAAGACACTTCTTGGAGGGAAAGTTTTGACCAACCTAGAAAGCTTATTAAAAAGCAGAGACATTACTTTGCCAACAAAGGTCTGTCTAGTCAAAGCTATGGTTTTTCCAGTAGTCATGTATGGATGTGAGAGTTGGACTGTGAAGAAAGCTGAGCGCCAAAGAATTGATACTTTTGAAGTGTGGTGTTGGAGACGACTCTTGAGAGTCCCTTGGACTGCAAGGAGGTCCAACCAGTCCATCCTAAAGGAGATCAGTTCTGGGTGTTCATTGGAAGGACTGATGCTAAAGCTGAAACTCCAGTACTTTGGGCACCTCATGCGAAGAGTTGACTCATTGGAGAAGACCCCAATGCTGGGAGGGATTGGGGGCAGGAGGAGAAGGGGATAGCAGAGGATGAGATGGCTGGATGGCATCACTGACTCGACTGACATGAGTTTGAGTGAACTCTGCGAGTTGGTGATGGACAGGGAGGCCTGGTGTGCTGCGATTCATGGGGTTGCAAAGAGTCGGACATGACTATCTGAACTGAACTGATGATTCTGTTCCTGGTTCCTGTTTAATGTTCTGTTGTTTCTTTGAGGATAAATATTTTTCTTAAAATTTTTCTAATTTAAAATCTTGATTTTAGCCAATCCATTAATTTGGCTTCTTCTACTACAGAGTGTTGAGTTTGTTGTTTTTCTTCTATTGAACTTGTATTCCTCTAGCTGAATTTAGGGAGTAGGTTCCCAGGGAATCAGATGTTACCAGTGGTAAATCTGATATTACCACTTGGACTAAACCACACCCTCTTTACATTCCTTCCTCCCCCACACCTGACACTGCACACTTGGTAAGGCCTGACCTCCCAGTGATCTGCGCTCTCTCTCTCCCTCAGGCACTGTTCTTTCCCAGTGGTTGCTTGTCTTGGATGAAATCACCTAGACCAGCGATTCTATAACTTTAGTGTGCATCAAAATCATCAGGCACGCTTGTTAAAATAGAATGCTGGGCCCCACACTCCCTAGACTTTCTGATATGTTACGTTTGCAATGGAGAAGAGTATTTACATTTCTAAGAAGTTACCAATTGATGCTGATACTGCTAATCAAGAACCCTGTTTTGAGAACTATGGACTTAGCATGATGGAAGGAGAAGAAAGTACACAAATAATTAGGGGTTAATCCACCTGTCTCTGGGCTTCCCTGGTGACTCAATGGTAAAGAATCTACCTGCAATGAAGAAGATGTGGGTTCGATTCCTGAGTCAAGAAGATTCCCCTGGAGAAGGAAATGGTAATCCAGCCCAATCTTCTTGTCTGGAGAAACCCATGGACAGAGCAGGCTGGAGGACAATAGTCCATGGGGCTGCAAAAGAGTCAGAAGTGACTCGATGAGTAAATAACCACCACATAACTGCACCTCTTGTTTTCTGCCCTTCCTCACTAGTTCCAGGGTCTATGCCTGCCTGGATATTACCCTGAAGCCTCTATTTAGCTCTGCTGGTCCTCCTGCTCTTATGCTGCCTATGATCCAGGACTGTGAGAGGTAGGATCAAAGACTGGACCAGGAAGTTCTCCTCAGTCTGTTCCCACAATCGTGGTTTTGGAGGCTCTCCTGTTCTAGGCTGCCCATGTCTCTTCCCTCATTACCTCCGTCTGACTGGGACCCAACCAACTTGGCTCCTCAGAGGTTTCTGATGGCTATATGCTAAAATTTATTTATTTCTTTATTTACTTTTGGCTAATAAAAACTGTATTTACTTAGGGTATATAGCATGAAGTTTTGATAAAGGCATACATTGTAAAATGATATCACAGTCACATTAACATATCCATCATCTTCCATAGTTGCTATTTTCTGTGTTGAGAACACTAGATTTACTCTCTTAGCAAATTTCAAGTACACAATACATTGTTATTACAGTCACCATGTTGTATATTCGATCTCCAAACTTCTTTACCTTATAACTGAAAGCTTATATCTTTTCATCAGTATCTCCTCTTTTCTCCTCTGCCCCCCACCCTCTGGTAACCACCTTTCTGCTCTCTTGTATTGTGAGCCTTTTTGGTTCCATATGAATTTTAGGATTTTCTTTTTCTCTAAAAATTCCATTAGAATATTGATACGGGTTTTAATTGAATCTATAGATCATTTTGGGTAGAACGGACATTTTGACAATATTAAATCTTCCAATCAATGAACACGGGTTATCTTTCCATTTATTTGTATTTTCTTTGATTTCTTCCATCAGTGTTTTATAGTTTTCAATTTTTCATGTCCTTAGTTAAATTTATTTCTAAATATTTTTTTGTTGTTATTGTAAATGGGATTGTTTTCTTTATTCTTATTTTTTGGGGATTTTGTTTGTTATTGGTATGTATAAACACAACTGATTTTTTTTTTTTTGGTCGTGTTGTTCTTTGTTGTTGTGTGAGTTTTCTCTAGTTGCAGTTAGCAGGGACCACTCTTTGTCGCCTTGTGTGGGCTTCTCATTGCGGTGGCTTCTCTTGTGAACATGGGCTCCAGGTGCACGGGCCTCGGTGGCTGCAGCACGTGGACTCAGTAGTTGCGGTTTCCAGGCTCTAGAGCATGGACCCAGTAGTTGTGGCACATGGGTTTAGTTGCTCCATGGCATGTGGGATCTTCCTCGACCAGGGATTGAACCTGTGTCCCCTGCCTTGGCAGGTGGGCTTTTAACCACTGAACCACCAGGGAGGTCCCAGACTTTACTGAATGTATCCTAGACCTGACTGAATGCTTTTATTAATTTTAACAGTTATTTGGTGTGTAAGATGATATCATCTGCACAGTTTCATGTTCCTGGATCCACCCATCTCCCCCTTCTTTCTGCAGCTTCTCTAGGGTCAAGCACAGGTGCAGAGCCAGCATCTCGTGGTAGCTTGCCATCTTGTCTGACCTTCTAGTATTTTTGTGTATATTTTTAAAATATGACAAACCTATAGTTTTACAAAGTTGTATTGTCTACCTAGCACCAGTCATTGCTATTTTAAGGTTTATGGTTATGACACATAATGAGTGTAACAATTTCTGAATACTGTAATATTACATTACTTGGATAAACTGTAATTTATTAATTACCCCCAATGGACATTTGGAATGCTTTCCATTGTCCCAACATGAGTTGTAATTGTATTAAATTTTCGTACCTACAAAAGTATTTTTGGATATTTTCTTTTTGTTGTTGTTGTTTCCCTGTATTGTGAAAGAGTTAAGGCAGCTTTCAGAAGTGCTTTAAGTTCTGGGAGAATCTGCCTCTTTGTGTCTGATTCATTTTCTGAGTGGGTGGTGTACTGCTTTAACCTTGTCACTGACAGGAAAGTTCAGATTTCATCCTGCAAAAAGAGGTCTGTCCTTGCAGTTCTCTTCTCTAAAGTGTTTGCCTTTCTACAATGATTGTACACACTCTTCCATCAATATACTGGTACTTGCTAGTGTCAGTTCTCCTTTTGAATTGAAATTGCAATTTCCTTTGTTCATTTGGGCTATTTTTAAACTGGAAGCTCTTATTTAAAAGCCATAGATTGTGTTCCAGATTAACCCTGTCCAAATTTGGTAATGATAATTAAACCACTGAGGGTAATCAAAATAATCAAATGAAGGAAAAGCACTTATTTTCTAACTTACTTGGCTAAAATGAATGTTCAGATAATGTGACTTTAGTTTTTATATAAATCCATAGCATTTTGGTAAGCAGCTTCTGAAAATAGATTAATGAATCATCATGGGAGAAAACTTGAGAATCCTTGATTTAAAAGGAACATTAGCAGTCATTTAAGACAGTCTACCACACAAAAGCAAAACTCATCTACAGAGTGCCTGATAGTCCATCTGGTTTGGATTAAACCCCTTCCATGGGGCTTCCCTGGTGGATCAGACAGTAAGGAATCTGCCTGCAATGAAGGAGACTGGGATTCAATCCCTGGGTCAGGAAGATCCTCTGCAGAAGGAAATGGCAACCCACTCCAGTATTCTAGCCTGGAGAATTCCATGGACAGAGGAGCCTGGCAGGGTATAGTCGATGGGGTTATAAAGAGTCAGACACAACTGAGTGACTTTTACTTACTCACCCATTCATGGCTAGAAGATAACCTCCTCATCAATCAGCTCATTTATTTTTGGATAGCTTTAATGAAAAGTTCTCCTTTTATTTATTTATTTTTCTTGAATTGAAACCTGTCTTTTTAACATCTATGTAAAGACACGCTGACTTTCCTTTGCGCCACACAGAAAAAGGTGTATTTCTCCTTATCATAGTCTTCTGAATATTTGAAGACATCTGTATGGTTTCCCCTAAGTGTTCTTTTTTAGAATAAATGTCCTTAGGCCATTCAGGCTTTTTCCCCTCCTTAAAGTGATGATGTCTGTATCACTAATCATCTCAAACACTTTCCTGGATATTTTTCAATTTATTCATGTTCTTAAAATAAGGATTGAAGGGCAGAAAACAGTGGCTCACAGACATAGTGGAATCACTTTACATTCCTGTGATCTTGATTTGGGATATTTTGCTTTAGAAATATCTGTTAGAGACTTCCTCCAAAGTTCATTACGTAGGATTTCCCTGTGATATACCTATAGGTACATATTGTTTCCAATAGTCTTATTCTAGAACATAGTCTCCAAGAGATGGCACTGTACTCCTGATAATTAGGTGTAAAATTGATAATCATTAAGCTCTTTTATAAGGGCTCTCTCATAAAGCCACATTGCTTTCAAAAGGAAATACGATTTGTAGAAATAAATGAAAACATTATCCTTTACACCTGAGAGCTAATCTTTAATCACAGCTTGAATTTGATGGCCCATGATGGGAGAAAATAAAATAAGAATGTGTCACTACACCACAACTAGCAATAGGCAATGTTTTGTGCTACACCTGGAAGATTTGTGCTCTAATTATTTGTAAAGCAGGTTAGACTGGGACTAAAAGGGATCTTACACATCATACCCTCCTAATTGTATTATACAAGTGACTGACCACTCATGATCTCAACTATCTGGGAATCATTGTATTTTGATAGATTATTTGAGAGGTAATTGTACTCTTTTGTTTTCTTTATTTCTTTCTTTTTTTTTTTTTTTTAGTTCCTGCTCTACCTAAAAAATTGTTTTGACCAAATTTGGAACATCTTGATTAGATTAAATCAATCTATTTAATAGAAAACAAAATCAGTTAATGTTTAATGATATTTATTACTTGTTAGCCTCGTCACCCTCTCTCTATATATATGTATATATTTCTATATCTATAAAATGTGTGTGTGTGCTCAGTGACTCAGTTGTGTCTGACTCTTTGAGACCTTATGGACTGTAGCCTGCCAGGTTCCTTTGTTCATGGAATTTTCCAGGCATGAATACAGAAGGGGGTTGCCATTTCCTCCTGCAGGGAATCTGCCCAATCCAGGAATTGGACCCTAGTCTCTTGCTTCTTCTGCATTGGCAGGGTGATTCTTTACCACTGCGCCACCTAGGAAGCCTATATAATACACACAAACACACACACATATAGTATGTTATATATAACATATATATATATATCCATCTCACATTCTGATTGAAGAAATAGATATTATTAGTGCTAAAATCATCCTTCCTTGAATCTGTACACCTCCTGATTCAGCCCTGTTCCCAACAATTGCCCAGTCCAAAATGTAATTTGAGCCTTTGTGATAATCATTCCTTTACTTTTATGTTTTTACTATCTAAGTATGTATCCATAGGCAATACTTTGCCTTCAGTTCAGTTCAGTTCAGTTCAGTTCAGTCGCTCAGTTGTGTCCGACTCTTTGCGACCCCATGAATCGCAGCACGCCAGGCCTCCCTGTCCATCACCATCTCCCGGAGTTCACTCAGACTCACGTCCATCGAGTCAGTGATGCCATCCAGCCATCTCATCCTCTGTCGTCCCCTTTTCCTCCTGCCCCCAATCCCTCCCAGCATCAGAGTCTTTTCCAATGAGTCAACTCTTCACATGAGGTGGCCAAAGTACTGGAGTTTCAGCTTTAGCATCATTCCTTCCAAAGAAATCCCAGGGCTGATCTCCTTCAGAATGGACTGGTTGGATCTCCCTGCAGTCCAAGGGACTCTCAGGAGTCTTCTCCAACACCACAGTTCAAAAGCATCAATTCTTTGGTGCTCAGCCTTTTTCACAGTCCAACTCTCACATCCATACATGACCACAGGAAAAACCATAGCCTTGACTAGACAGACCTTAGTCGGCAAAGTAATGTCTCTGCTTTTGAATATGCTGTCTAGGTTGGTCATAACTTTTCTTCCAAGGAGTAAGTGTCTTTTAATTTCATGGCTGCAGTCACCATCTGCAGTGATTTTGGAGCCCCCAAAATAAAGTCTGACACTGTTTCCACTGTTTCTCCATCTATTTCCCATGAAGTGATGGGACCGGATGCTATGCTCTTCGTTTTCTGAATGTTGAGCTTTAAGCCAATTTTTTCACTTTCCACTTTTGCCTGATTTGGGCCTTGGTATAAATACCCTCATATTTTATATATTTTCCTATTGCTTACTGCTTTCATTCAACACTATATGTAATACGTCCATATGGATATATGCAGCATGTTTCATTTATTTTTACCACTATACGGTAAAAACATGTACTACTGTATGTATTACAATTTATTTATTCAACTTACTATTGGTATTTAATCAGGTTATTTCTGGGCTTCCCAGGTGGCACTAGTGGTAAAGATCCTGCCTGCCAATGCAGGAGACATAAAGAGATGCAGGTTAGATCCCTGGGTCAGGAAGATTCCCTGGAGGAGGTCACGGCAACACACTCCAGTATTCTTGCTTGGAGAATTCCATAGGCAGAGGAGCCTGGCGGGATACAGTCCATGGGGTCACAACCAGACACGGCTGAGCGACTTTTACTCACTCATCCATTCCCAGCTAGAAGATAACCACCTCATCAATCAGCTCATTTAGTTTTGGATGGCTTTAATGAAAAGTTCACCTTTTATTTTTTTTTCTTGAATTGAAACCTGCCTTTTTAACATCTATGTAAAGATACACTGACTTCCCTTTGTGCCATACAGAAGAAGGTGTGTTTCTCCTTATCATAGTCTTCTGAATATCTGAAGACATCCTATAGTTTCAACCCTAAGTGTTCTCTCACAAAGAGTTGGACATGACTGAAGTGACTTGGCATAGTATTTTGGGGCTTCCCGAGTGGCTCAGATGGTAAAGAATCTGCCCACAGTTTGGGAGACCTGGGTTCAATCCCTGGTTCAGGAAGGTCCCCTGGAGAAGGGAATGACAATCTACTCCGTATTCTTGCCTGAGGAAACCCCATGGACAGGAGCCTGGTGGGCTACAGTCCATGGGGTCACAAAGAATCAGACACAACTGAGTGACTAACATACACACACGCTCCATGAGGTGTTAGAATTTTCTCCTTTTTCTTAGGGCTATGGATTTTTCAAATCTCTCACGGTTATATCTGGTTCTGAGTTACCTGTCTGAGGGAGCAGCTGAGTCAGCCTTCTTGGCCAGAGTGTACCCAGCTGATGCCAATTATGCAGAGTCAAACCAGGTGTGCTAACAAAGTAATAGACCAGAGGCCTTGAGAGCCTAGCATGTGGGATCCAAGCCTGGGGTACCAGCAGGTTGAGTAGGAGTATGCTCTAGAGGTTGGGACATACTGGTGAGTTCAGATATACGGTCCAGAGGAGAGTCTCCTTTACATCCATCTCAAGAAGGGGATTTAATGCTGTTCATTTGTGGACTTCACGAGATTTAGTCCAGGCTTCACAGAATTGTCTGTGACTGCTCCCTGGCTTCATCGGGAACAGCTGTGCTGAGTTGCCTTATATCAGGAAGCCTGCTGGGAAATTTATCCAAATGTCCTCCAAGGAAGACAGAGTTCTGGTAAGTAGGTGGTTCAGTTCAGTTCAGTTCAGTCGCTCAGTCATGCCTGACTCTTTGCGACCCCATGAATCGCAGCACGCCAGGCCTCCCTGTCTATCACCAAATTAGTGTCGGAGTAAAACACAGCCAGGAGCCAGCTGACTTTTATGTTCATTCAGAGAGAATGGATCGTTCCTAGGAATTCTTCAGACTGGAAATGTTTAACTTGGAGAAAATCCTTCTGTCTTAATTTATGCCTGTCTTTGTTTTCAGAGCTGGCAAACTTGGGAGTTTGGGAGATGTCTGTAAGCCTATTTGTGAGCTTTGTCCAATCCTGGTTGATGTAGGCCTTTTGTCTTGGGACAACAGGTTTCCCACAGTCATCCTAGGAGGGTTTCTGGGGGTTGTTGTCATCTGAGGTCAATAGGTGTAGTTAGAGGTTAAGAGGAAAGGAGAAAAGGCCAGTAAATATGACTTTAGTCCATTCCTATTGGTATCTGCCTTTCAAATCGAATCCATGTCTTCCAAAATAGTATAATAAATTTGAAGACTTAGATTTTTTCTCTCCCTATCTTGAGCTGTCTGGCTTCTGACTCTTAGGCTTGATGTTATTGTTTCGTCGTTAAGTCATGTCATTCTTTTGAGACCCAGTGGGGTGTAGCCCACCAGGCTCCTCTGTCCTCAAAACTTCCCAGGCAAAAATACTGCAGTGGTTTGCTATTTTCTTCTCCAGGGGACCTTCCCAACCCAGGAACTGAAACCAATTACCTTACGTCTCCTACATTGGCAGATAGGTTCTTTACCACTGAGCCTCCTGGGAAACCCCTTAGACTTGATTGGGAGTGAAATTTCCTTTAGAAAAAGTGTACATGTGTGTCTTTGAATCTAACCTAGATCTTTCTCCTCCAGGTGTTTTCTCAGTACCTTCTCCCTTCACTCAGCTTTCTCAAGACTGAGAAAGGCTGGGCTAACCATTATGTACCATTCCAGGAAAAGGCTCGTGTTGGTTGATGGAGATTTTGCTTTGGAGATTTGAAAATTCTAGCGACTGCTCGTAAAATTTCTCTATTTTGGCTGCTTCCTTGTTCTCCTGCCCAAATTCCTTCTCTTACTCTGCCTGCATCCTTCTTTCTCCCAAAATTTCACATCCTACTAACCAACAGATCATAGGTATTTTGTATGCTGTTCTGGCTCTATGTATACTCTATGTGTTCAATGAATCTTATGTTTTTGACATTTTAATGATATTTATTCTGGTTACTGAATCAAAGTTTTAAAGTATTTGCTTAATTACTTTTTTTTACTTTTAAAAAATTCTAGTCATACAAAAATGTAGATTCATAAATTGCACCAACTAAGAAGTTGCATGAGAATGACTGATTATAGCAGTATTAAGGAACTTTGGGGGAGAAAACCCCAGTTATTATCACATGAATCTCTTAATATTTATACATTATAGTTTAGGAAGATGTAATTTTCCACTTTGTATATTATTTCACATTCCACTTTTTCCAAGTAATTATTTTTATAAATCTATAATTATTATATTAATGGACACAATGACTTTCTGTCATATATATAGACATGTATGAGCAATTCATTGATGACAGACTATTTTGGTTAATTTTAATTCCATCCTCCCTCTATCCCTTCCTTTTCTCTTCTCTCTCCCTTCCTTTCTTCCTTCTTCCTTTCCTTTATTAGATATACATTTGGAACAGTCCTCTTATTAATACAGCTTTTTGCTTTTGTTAAATTTCCTTAAGCATCATTCCTATGAATAAAGTTGCTGGTTAAAGAATACGAACATGAATGGTTTTACAAACTTAAAAAGTATTTTCAAAGCTCTTAATGCTTCCAGCTGTGTAAAGTCTGTATAAGTTTCACCATGACTTTGAATATCATGTATTATAATTTACAAAAATCTCTACTCCTTTGATGTAATTAAATTATTGTTTGTAGTTTGTTTTAAATTGCTTTTTCTTTAGTATGAAAAAGCAGGACATTTTCTGTTTTGTGTTTGCTCCTTGTATTTTCTTTTATATGAACTCTGTTTGTATCATAAGATATATTTCTCTTCTGCATCCTGAGAGTCTAAAAGCAAATTCTGCTAAGAGATAAGGAATTTTATAATTTTATGCATTGAATATTATTTAACATATTTTATTTAAGTATTACTCTATTTAAATATATGTATACTGCAAATATTTTCACTAAGTAGAATCTAGGTTGAATTCTCCAAAAAAAATCCAAAACCTTGATTATAAATTTATATTATAAAAATGATAACATTTATTATCTCAATATTTAAATTAATTTTAACTAATTTAATTAAATTTAATTTTGATATGGGATTTAAACATTTTTATTTCAGTTATGGAGATTATATTATATTTTATTTCACTCAGGCATGTATTTTAAATAGTATAATGGAGTGCTCTGATACATTATAATCATTGAATTGGAAATGGATAATTGAGGAACTGACTTTTGAAATAGCCTTCATATACTTACTGTTTTTTACTGAGCATCCTCTTGAACTAGGTATTGTTTGGTACTAAGAACCAAATGGTAAATTAATTTCAACCTTTCTCTGAGAGAACTTTGTGATCCAATGTGGAAGCAAGAATGATAGACAATTATAATGGATGTGCTATGGTAGGAGAAACACAGTCAAGAAAAATTCACAACCAGTTGAGTCCCAGAAACCCAGTTCCTCTGGGGAGGAGAGGCATCTAACTGAAGTTTAGACACAGTAGTATTTAAACTGAGATCTGAAGATGTGGCCTCCTTCATACAAAGGACCTTATACATCCCCATTGTGACTGTTATTGTTATTATCCTCGGTCTCTGTGTTGTTCAGTCGCTCAGTCATGTCTGACTCTTTGCGACCCTGTGGACTGCAGCACTCCAGGATTACCTCTACTTTACCGTCTCCCGGAGCTTCCTCAAACTTGTATTCAGTGAGCTGATGATGCCATCCAACCATCTTGTCCTCTGTCATCCCCTTCTCCTCCTGACTCTGAGTGAGTACTAATATATAGTTTTTGTCTTTTTCTCAGAAGACACAAATCAGTGTCGTGGGAAGAGTCCAGCCCTATGGAGAGCAGCCAGGTAGAAGCCCTGAAGGCCAGACTCCTCTACCAGGATGTTTGCAGGGCAGCTCGGCGTCTCGACCATTTCCTTCTAAAAGGAAATGCCCACGAAGAGCTTTTCAAGCCTCATGTCCTGGCCCTCAGGGATATGGTCCAGCAAGTCTGCATTAAACTCATGTTCCTGCACCCAGTGGATTATGGGAGGAAAGCAGAAGAGCTGCTCTGGAGGAAAACGTACTCCGACGTGGCTCTGCTGCTGCTACTGAAGCCCGACAGAAAAAACACGGACTCCTCCGAGGAACAGTGGGAAGGCCCCCTGCGGGCGCATCTGAAAGGTGGCCTCAGGTTCTATGAACACCTTTTCCTGTTCCTGCAGGAGCACTACCAGCTGGGCTTGTGGAGCTACATCGACTGGCCTCACAGTGCCATCCGCTTCATCGGCTGCAAAAGAGCAGGGCCTGCGTCAGAGGAAGAGGTGGACTGGGCGCGGATGGCCTGCCACCGCTGCCTGCTGTACCTGGGAGACTTGTTCCGCTTTCAGAATGAGTTCCTGGCCCTGCACACCACGGACCTGGCAGAGAGGTGTTATTACGGAGCCCTGTCAGTGGCACCACACATGGGCATGCCCTTCAACCAGCTGGGAGCTCTCACGGGGAGCAAGTACTATGGTGTGGAAGCCACATACTTCTACCAGCGCTGCCTCCACTCCGAAGTGCCTTTTAAAGGGGCGTCGTGGAACCTCAAACGACTCTACCATCTTGCGGGAAAAAGATACAGCCGGCTGAAGAGGTACCAGGGGAAGCAGCTCTCTCCCAGCCAGAGGCGGTGTTGGGATAACAAAAGGTTACTGGTTAGCTTCCTCTACCTTCAGAGTCTCTTGCAGCCTAAGAGGAAATTCAGAGCCACCAGGCTCATGGCCTTGTGTCAGCTGGTTCTGGAAGACTTCCGTCTCTGTCTTTCCTATCGGCCCTGCCCATCCGACCAGAGCCAGGCCTCCAGAGAGAGAAAGCCGGCAAGAGGCTACCAGTTCCTCCCCGACCTCCTCATCTTCCACATGGTGGTCCTCTGCCTCATGAGCGTGCACAGCCTGAGGACAGCGGGCTCCAAGCAGCACAGGACAGCGGTCACCTTCACCTTGACCCTTTTCTCCCATTTAATTCAACACGTGACGACTCGCCTCCAGGCTGAGCTCCAGAAAGGGAACATCTTCCCAGAGATGGACGTCCCCAGGGACAAGGAAGACCAACAGAAGATGGAGGCTGGGGAGGGGCAACAAGATGCTCTAGCCCCCTCCCCTGGGCCCCGCCACAGCAAATCTCAGAAAACCCACAGGTCATCTCACGTTTCCAGTAAGGGTGACAACCCAGAAGCCAGTTTTCATTGTTGCTGTGACTGGGATGAGACAGACGAAGATGAAAACACATCCTTATGCTCACAGGTCAGCTCAGAACTCAGCAGTGAAACCACTTATTCAGACACAACTGATGATGAGGAAGGTGGCTCCCTGAATCCACAAGCAATGCATGAGGGTGGAGCCAAATCCAAAGATAGAATTTCCCCTCCCAGGGATAAGCTGAAGACGTGTCAACCTCCCAGTCATCTCTTAGGTCTCTTAAAAACAACCAGTTCCGCTAGCCTGTCAGCCCCATCGAGCCACAAGCTTCCAGGCAAACATGGCTTTCACTTGGCTCCTGTCTTCAGCCACAGTTTCCTGACGCCTCCTAGTCCTGCCTCCAGCAAAGCATCTGTCACAGAGGATGGCGTGAACAGCTGTCTTGAGACAGAGCCTCCTGCTGGCTGCAACTTGGGGCAGAACACCCCCATCAGCCAACCCTGCAGCAATCTCCAGACCATTCAGAAGAAACTGCAGGTCCTCTCTGCAGAGGGGCTGCTGCCCACAGTCAAGGTGATACTGGGCTGGCTCCGTGCCAACTGCAGTCTCCTCACCGCACGTTGGTGGAGCCTGTTTAGCCTGTGGGACCACCTGTCCATGCTGCTGAACCTGCTGCCCTCTGTGCAAGACCTTCAGGAGCCAGGCCTGGGCCTGTCCCACCATCTCCATGAGCTACTGCAGAGCTGCAAGGGCCCACACCTTCCCCAGTTCCTGCAGCTCCCAGAGGACATTGTCCTGGGCCAGCACTGGCTGCAGCAGGCTTCCCAGGAGAGAGCAGGCTTGGAGCAGGACTCACCTCCACTCAGCTCCCAAGATGAAGCTGCTGTGCGCGTCTGTTTCCTCAGAAGCTTTGGCCACTTTGCCACGACACTCCCTGGACAGTTCCTGAAGTATGACTCTCATTCAGGGGTCTTTGTGAGCACTGGGTTTGAAGGACCAGACAACCCATCTCAGCAGTTGCTAGAGAAAACTTCCAGGATCAGATTTTTCAAAGACATAGTACAACTGTGGCTTCAACGTGAAGTGGTACTGCTGGAGAAGACTCTCAGGCACATCCAGATTCAGTCAGCTTTGACCCCTTACCTGTTTCCTGACCCCCGGGCCCTCTGTGAGCACCTGCCAGTCATCCGGCAGCTTGCCACCAGTGGTCAGTTTCTCCTCATCGTACCCAACATTGTGGTGGACATATTGTATATCCTGAGAAGGGAGGACAAGCGGGCTTCAGCAGCCATCACCTTCCTAGAGGGGGAGCTGAAGAGAGGGAACCAGTACCTTCTCTGCCAGTCCTGTGTGTCTGTGACATTGATGAGACCCAGAATGACCAGGCCAGACTCTGATGCCTGGGACCTCTATAACATGCTTGACTTCTGCAGAGGTCTGCTGGACTCATCCTGGCTGGGGGCCCCCGACCACAGGACTATGATGACCATCCTCACGGGCATCTGTTTAGACAACCCTAGGAATCTCTCATACCCCCTGCAGCTGGTGCTGGGGACAGCAACTGAAGCTGGTGTGGAAGTCAAGAATGTCCTGCGCTTCTACAGGAAGTGGAAGATGGTCAGCTGACGTGGTCGTATCTCCCTACTTCCTCCCTTAGCACTTACACATCAAGCTCAGTCTGTTCACCTCTCTTGTTCGCACCTAATGTTAAAGGTAGCCATTGTGTAAACTCATATCTGTACCTACCTACCTATGGGTAGAGTCTCAGTGGACGATCTCCCAGAGGCCTTCATGTTTCCTTCTTTGTTGTCTTGACTTGATATCACATTCTCTGTCTGGAAAATATCTCTAGGTTAAACTAACTCAGTATTTGGTGTTTTTATGGTAAAGCAGAAACTTAAGGAGGCATTTCTGAGTCCCTGCTCAGCTGGTGGAACTGTAATTTGTTTTGCTCTGTTTTTTTTTTTTTTTTGCTTTGTTTTGTGACATGAAACTTTTTAATGCGATTTTATTGTGATGGATCATGCCTATGAAAGCTCAATAAATGGAAAGTTAAAATTCTGATTGGAGTGAAGGTTTTTATTGCAATTCCTGGTTACTTCTTCACTGTCTTTTATGCTCCATTCAGGTTTTTCCCTTCTGGCTAGGACTAGGTCAGTAGCCCAGAACACTATGGTAGGATTTCATTTGCTCCCTCTAATATGACAGCAATAGCCCCAAGGATCAGCTGATCTGGTTCCACTTCTGATTATCTGGGAGTAGGTACTATTTAGTGGTACAGTATTGGTAAAGTCTCTAATTTGGCTACCATGACATTGTCTCTTGCTTTATTCCTGGCTCTCAGATTCTTTGGGGACCTCTTGTCAACATCCTACTGATGTATACTCTGGAGAGTAGCTCTTTTCCTCCATTAGCAGAGTTTGAATGTGGACCCTGTGACTACTGGCCACAAGTGGATATCTACTGACTCACTCAGATTGACATGCATTACAAGTATTAACATTAATCTCCTCCCCTCCCCCCATCCCCAGAGTTTTTCCCTGATTAACCATCATATTTCAAGGCCAAACTGGATCTTCTTTTAGGATTCTAAGTTCTTGAGGAATCTGAATCATTCTCTGTCTGGATATATTCCTCCCTAAGTCAACCTCAGGTCTAATTTCTCCCCTCAGAAGCAGAGAAATTACCTTCTGAGCTTTTTCCTGACTCATGGGTTCTGATTTCTCAGTTGTCCTAAGCTAAGCCTTCATATTTCAGTTAAACTTCTGTCACTTCCCCCTTTCCATTCTTTTTAAAGTATTTTATTGTTTTTATTAGAAAAATTGCAATACACAGAAGAAAATCTTAAAAAAGAGAAAAACCCAAAGGTTGATATACCCTAATATTAGCATTTTGTTTTCAGTTTTTTTATAACTTGTCATTCTTCCTCTGCATACATGTTTTTCTTAGTTATAATTATATTCTATAAACACATTTTTATTTTTTAAAAATGTTAGTGGTAGATATCTTTATTGCTTTATTATTATTAAAATTTTAATTTTGTATTGAGATATAGCTGATTAACAAGCAATGTAGTAATAGTTTCAGGTGAACAGCAAAGGGACTTATCCATTCTTCCCCAAACTCCCCTTCCCATCCAGGCTGCCACATAACTTTGAGCAGAGTTCCATGAGCTGTACAGTAGATCCTTGGTGGTTATCTGTTTTAAACATAGTAGTGTGTACATACAAATCTTTTTAATTTCCGTTTCTTCAAATTACAGGCACTTCTTATATTATTGCATTATCTTCATTGCCCCTTTAATAACACCTTCCTGTTATTGTCTGCTTGAGCGTTAACCTTTTTTTCTAATATTTTAGCATTAAATTATTAATAATCATGCCTGAGTGCACGTGCACACACACAGAGGTCTCTGTATCTGCTAGGATTAGTTCCTTAGGATAGGTGAACAGAAATTGATTTACTGAGTTAAAAACTATAAGTATATATATATGTACATAAGTTTATGTTATATTTATGTGTTTATATATATGTATATGTAAGTGTCTGTCATGTCTGACTTATGGGATTCTACAGGCAAGAATACTAGAGTGGGTTGCCATGTTCTCCTCCAGAGGATCTTTCCAACCAAGGGATTGAACCCAAGTCTCTTATGTCTCCTGCACTGGCATGTGATTTCTTTACTACTAGTGCCACCTGGGAAGCCATATATGTATATGTACATATGCATGTAAATATAACTTTTTATGAAATATTGACAAATGGCTTTCCACAGAGGAATTTATTTCCAGGAGAGGAATAAACATTTAACATGGTTTCATAGCCACATTTTCCACCAATACATTATTATAATTTTCATAATAATCATTTTTTAAAGATGATTTTTAAAAGTGACCGTGTTATGCATATTCCATAATTTGCATAACCATTGTCCTGTTTTCGTTTGTTTCTTCATTTTTTCATTATAAATAATGTAAATAAATTTTTGTATGTGCTTTTGATTATTAGAGCAAATTCCTAGAAGTAGAATTGCTGAGGCAAAGGGTCAGAATGCATCAGGGCCCTTAATGATTCTAAAAATGATACTAAATGACGACAATCTCAGAGACCTCCAGGACAGTGTTAAATGCCCCAACATTTGAATCATAGGAGTCCCAGAAGAAGAAGACAAAAAGAAAGACCATGAGAAAATACTTGAGGAGATAATAGTTGAAAACTTCCCTAAAATGGGGAAGGAAATAATCACCCAAGTCCAAGAAACCCAGAGAGTCCCAAACAGGATAAACCCAAGGTGAAACACCCCAAGACACATATTAATCAAATTAACAAAGATCAAACACAAAGAACAAATATTAAAAGCAGCAAGGGAAAAACAACAAATAACACACAAGGGGATTCCCATAAGGATAACAGCTGATCTTTCAATAGAAACTCTTCAGGCCAGGAGGGAATGGCAAGACATACTTAAAGTGATGAAAGAAAATAATCTACAGCCCAGATTACTGTACCCAGCAAGGATCTCATTCAAATATGAAGTCAAAAGTTTTACAGACAAGCAAAAGCTGAGAATTCAGCACCACCAAACCAGCTCTCCAACAAATGCTAAAGGATATTCTCTAGACAGGAAACACAAAAAGGGTGTATAAACTCAAACCCAAAACAATAAAGTAAATGGCAACAGGATCATACTTATCAATAATTGCCTTAAACATAAATGGGTTGAATGCCCCAACCAAAAGACAAAGACTGGCTGAATGGATACAAAAATAAGATCCCTATATATGTTGTCTACAAGAGACCCACTTCAAAACAGGGGACATATACAGACTGAAAGTGAAGGGCTGGAAAAAGATATTCCATGAAAATAGAGACCGAAAGAAAGCAGGAGTAGCAATACTCATATCAGATAAAATAGACTTTAAAACAAAGGCTGTGAAAAGAGACAAAGAAGGACATTACATAATGATCAAAGGATCAATCCAAGAAGAAGATGTAACAATTATAAACATATATGAACCCAACATAGAAGCACCGCAATATGTAAGACAAATGCTAACAAGTATGAAAGGAGAAATTAACAATAATACAATAGTGGGAGACCTTAATACCCCACTCACACATATGGATAGATCAACTAAACAGAAAATTAACAAGGAAACACAAACTTTAAATGATACAATAGACCAGTTAGACCTAACTGATATCTATAGGACATTTCATCCCAAAACAATTAATTTCACCTTTTTCTCAAGTGCACACGGAACTTTCTCCAGGATAGATCATATCCTGGGACATAAATCTAGCCTTGGTAAATTAAAAAAAATTGAAATCATTCCAAGCATCTTTTCTGACCACAATGCAGTAAGTACTCTTGCTGGAAAAATCCCATGGACAGAGGAGCCTGGTGGGCTGCAGTCCATGGGGTCGCCAAGAGTCGTACACGACTGAGCGACTTCACTTTCACTTTTCACTTTCATGCATTGGAGAGGGAACTGGCAACCCACTCCAGTGTTCTTGCCTGGAGAATCCTAGGGATGGGGCTGCCGTCTATGGGATCGCACAGAGTTGGACACGACTGAAGTGACTTAGCAGCAGCAGCAGCAGTAAGATTAGATCTCAGTTACAGGAGAAAAACTGTTAAAAATTCCAACATATGGAGGCTGAACAACACACTGCTGAATAACCAACAAATCACAGAAGAAATCAAAAAAGAAGTTAAAATAGGCATAGAAATGAATGAAAATGAAAACACAACAACCCAAAACCTGTGGGACACTGTAAAAGCAGTGCTAAGGGGAAACTTCATAGCAATACAGGCATACCTCAAGAAACAAGAAAAAAGTCAAATAAATAACCTAACTCTACACCTAAAGCAACTAGAAAAGGAAGACATGAAGAACCCCAGGGTTAGTAGAAGGAAAGAAATCTTAAAAATTAGGGCAGAAATAAATGCAAAAGAGACCATAGCAAAAAGGAACAAAGCCAAAAGCTGGTTCTTTGAAAGGATAAATAAAATTGACAAACCATTAGCCAGACTCATCAAGAAACAAAGGGAGAAAAATCAAATCAATAAAATTAGAAATGAAAATGGAGAGATCACAACAGACAACACAGAAATACAAAGGATCATAAGAGACTACTATCAGCAACTATATGCCAATAAAATGGACAACGTGGAAGAAATGGACAAATTCTTAGAAAAGTACAACTTTCCAAAACTGAACCAGGAAGAAATAGAAAATCTTAACAGACCCATCACAAGCATGGAAATTGAAACTGTAATCAGAAATCTTCCAGCAAACAAAAGCCCAGGTCCAGATGGCTTCACAGCTGAATTCTACCAAAAATTTAGCGAAGAACTAACACCTATCCTCCTCAAACTCTTCCAGAAAATTGCAGAGGAAGGTAAACTTCCAAACTCATTCTATGAGGCCACAATCACCCTAATACCAAAACCTGATAAAGATGCCACAAAAAAAGAAAACTACAGGCCGATATCAGTGATGAACATAGATGCAAAAATCCTTAACAAAATCCTAGCAATCAGAATCCAACAACACATTAAAAAGATCATACACCATGACCAAGTGGGCTTTATCCCAAGGATGCAAGGATTCTTCAATATCTGCAAATCAATCAATGTAATACACCACATTAACAATTTGAAAAATAAAAAGCCATATGATTATTTCAATACATGCAGAGAAAGCCTTTGACAAAATTCAACATCCATTTATGATAAAAACTCTCCAGAAAGCAGGAATAGAAGGAACATACCATACCTCAACATAATAAAAGCTATATATGACAAACCCACAGCAAACATTATCCTCAATGGTGAAAAATTGAAAGCATTTCCCTAAAGTCAGGAACAAGACAATGGTGCCCACTTTCACCACTACTATTCAACATAGTTTTGGAAGTTTTGGCCACAGCAATCAGAGCAGAAAAAGAAATAAAAGGAATCCAAACTGGAAAAGAAGTAAAATTCTCACTGTTTGCAGATGACATGATGCTCTACATAGAAAACCCTAAAGACTCCACCAGAAAATTACTAGAGCTAATCAATGAATGTAGTAAAGTTGCAGGATATAAAATCAACATACAGAAATCCCTTGCATTCCTATACACTAATTATGAGAAAATAATGAGAAAGAGAAATTAAGGAAACAGTTCCATTCACCATTGCAATGAAAAGAATAAAATACTTAGCAATATATCTACCTAAAGAAACTAAGGACCTATATATAGAAAACTATAAAACACTGGTGAGAGAAATCAAAGAGGACACTAATAGATGGAGAAATATACCATGTTTATGGATCAGAAGAATCAATGTAGTGAAAATGAGTATACTACCCAAAGCAATTTATATATTCAATGCAATCCCTATCAAGCTACTAATGGTATTTTTCACAGAGCTAGAACAAATAATTTAACAATTTGTATGGAAATACAAAAAAACCTCAAATAGCTAAAGCAATCTTGAGAAAGAAGAATGGAACTGGAAGAATCAAACTGCCTGACTTCAGGCTCTACTACAAAGCCACAGTCATCAAGACAGTATGGTACTGGCACAAAGACAGAAATATAGATCAATGGAACAAAATAGAAAGCCCAGAGATAAATCCACACACCTATAGACACCTTATCTTTGACAAAGGGGCCAAGAATATACAGTGGATTAAAGACAATCTCTTTAACAAGTGGTGCTGGGAAAACTGGTCAACCACTTGTAAAAGAATGAAACTAGATCCCCTTCTAACACCACACACAAAAATAAACTCAAAATGGATTAAAGATCTAAATGTAAGACCAGAAACTATAAAACTCCTAGAGGAGAACATAGGCAAAACACTCTCTGACATAAATCACAGCAGGATCCTCTATGACCCACCTCCCAGAATATTGGAAATAAAAGAAAAAATAAACAAATGGGACCTAATTAAACTTAAAAGCTTCTGCACAACAAAGGAAACTATAAGTAAGGTGAAAAGACAGCCTTCAGAATGGGAGAAAATAATAGCAAATGAAGCAACTGACAAAAAACTAATCTCAAAAATATACTCCTGTAGCTCAATTCCAGAAAAATAAACAACCCAATAAAAAAATGGGCCAAAGAACTTAATAGACATTTCTCCAAAAAAGACATATAGATGGCTAACAAACACCTGAAAAGATGCTCAACATCACTCATTATCAGAGAAATGCAAATCAAAACCATGGTGAGATACCATTTCACACCAGTCAGAATGGCTGTGATCCAAAAGTCTACAAGCAATAAATGCTGGAGAGGGTGTGGAGAAAAGGGAACCCTCCTACACTGTTGGTGGGAATGCAAACTAGTACAGCCACTATTGGAGAACAGTGTGGAGATTCCTTAAAAAACTGGAAATAGAACTGCCTTATGACCCAGCAATCCCACTGCTGGGCATACACACTGAGGAAACCAGAACTGAAAGAGACACGTGTACCCCAATGTTCATCGCAGCAGTTTATAATAGCCAGGACATGGAAGCAACCTAGATGTCCATCAGCAGATGAATGGATAAGAAAGCTGTGGTACATAAACACAATGGAGTATTACTCAGCCATTAAAAAGAATACATTTGAATCAATTCTAATGAGGTGGATGAAACTGGAGCCTATTATGCAGAGTGAAGTAAGTCAGAAAGAAAAACACCAATACAGTATACTAACACATATATATGGAATTTAGAAAGATGGTAATGATAAACCCATATGCAAGACAGCAAAAGAGACACAGATGTACCGAACAGTCTTTTGGACTCTGTGGGAGAGGGAGAAGGTGGGATGAATTGGGAGAATGGCATTGAAACATGTATAGTATCATATTTGAAATGAATTGCCAGTCCAGGCTTGATGCACGATACTGGATGCTTGGGGCTGGTGCACTGAGATGACCCAGAGGGATGGTATGGGGAGGGAGGAGGTAGGGTGGTTCAGGATGGGGAACACGTGTATACCTGTGAAGGATTCATGTTGACGTATGGCAAAATCAATACAATACTGTAAAGTAATTAAGCTCCAATTAAAATAAATATATTTATATTTAAAGAAAAAAGAAAAAAGTTAAGTTAAAATGAAATCATTAGGGTGGGCCCTAATCCAGTATGACTGGTGTCATTATAAGAAGAGGAAATCTGGACGTAGAGGGACAACGATGTGAAGACACAAGGAGAAGACGGCCATCTACCAGTCATGAGAGAGGCTTCAGAAGAAATCACATCAGCAACACTTTGAGCTCAGATTTTTAGACTCCAGAATTGTGAGAAAATAAATGCATATTGTTTAAAAAAATAAAAATAAAAATGATACTAAATTGGCTTCCTAAAAGGCTATAAGAACACTTACTCCTAGGAGTATGAGTGTGCATATTTCATTGCATTCAATTCAGATAATTTCAATTTTTTTCTTGCCAATTTGAAAGTAAAATTCTCATTGTATTATTGACTGTAGAAGATTGAAATAAATAGCCAAGTGGTCGTATTACCAATTTTAAGCTTTTTTTTTTTTTCCTTCGCTTGTCTCATTTCACTTTAAATCTTTTTCTTATTTCTTATTGATAATTTTTTCTTATTTCTTATTGACAATTTTTTTCTTATTTCTTATTGTTATAATCTGCAACTAACCTACAACATATGAAAGCACAAATTTAATTGGACCCTAAATATAATTGTCTAAATCAGATAGCTGACTGCCTTTTTATTCTTTGCCTTGCTTGTTGCAACCTGCCAGATAGAGTATTCTATTTGTATGAGAGCTGATAATAACTGGTAGCTTGAGAGGAGTGAAAAAGTAACTCAGAGCATGCAATGGAGCAGAAAAGAATAAGAGAACAAGAATAAATTATTATTTTTTTAAATTTACCTTTTAACTAGAGGAAAATCACTTTGCAGTACTGTGTTGGCTTCTGCCGTACAAAAATGTGAATCAGCCATAATTATACATATATCCCTTCCCTCTTGATCCTCCCCACTACCACCACGCCCCTCCTCCCACACACCCCTAGGTCGTCACAGCCTGCCAGGCTGGGCTTCTCGTGCTATAGAGAAAATATACAAACTATCTCTTTTACACATGATGGTGTATATATGTCAATGCTACTTTCTCTATTCGTCCCACTCTCTCCTTCCTCCACTGTGTCTACTGTTTACAATAGCCAGAACATGGAAGAAACCTAGATGTCCACTGACAGATGAATGGATAAAGAAGTGGTCATATATACAAAGAATAAATTATTTTTAAGATGCAAACAGGTTTTTCTCATAGGCGATATCTGATGTTTTCACATATGAAAATAAATAAGCATTTTCACTATGGAAAATCCTCCCTTCAATAAGCTTGGATGGGAGGCTCCCAATTCTATTTGGGAGGTTCTAGTCTAGATGATATCAGGGTGAGGTGAGGGCAAGAAAAACTAGAGCAGTGCTAACTGTTAACACAGTAGATATTGCATTGTGTCTCACAGTAGGTTTTGGTTCTTTGAAGCCCAGAAGTCAGCCCCATTCTCATTCTGACTGCTAAAAATGAGTCATTTCAATATGTCTTGGCAGCCTCAGATGCTAATGCAGGAGATTTTCTCAGAAAGTAGCAGTTGTATCAGCAGATACACTGCCATAGTTCTGCTAATTTTTTATTTTTATTTTTTTACATATAGAAATCATTCTCCCTGAGAAAGCCTCCTGTTGGGTTCTGTGATATTTCCTTGCTTTCCCTTGTAGAAGTTTTGAAACTACAGATGTTCAGCTGATTATCAGCAGACACCCCAGGTCTAGACTTAGGTAAAGAGTGAGAAATGCCAGGCAGGGGGTTGTCTTGAAGATGTCACTGCTGTGAATCCATGACATATGTCACAGATGTCTCCTGCATGGAGAACCTGCTGATTCTTGGTATAAATAATCTTGCTGATTCTGTGGAAGAGCTAAGAGGCAAAGAAAGCATACTATTGTTATTAAATGACTGGACTTCATTTGGCTTACTTAGAGAATAAGCACCAATGAAGTCAGTCCCTGCCAGTTAGAACCACCCAGACAAAGCCCTTTAAAGAAACACTTAGATGACATTGTTTCTACTCATCTAAAGGGTTTCTCTAATAGCTCAGTGGTAAAGAACCTGCCTGCCAGTGCAGGAGATGCAGGTTTGATCCTTAGGTCATGAAGATCCCTGGAGAAGGAAATGACAACCCACTCCAGTATTCTTGCCTGGGAAATCCCATGGACAGAGGAGCCTGGTGGGCTATAGACCATGGGGTCACAAAAGAGTCAGACGCTACTTAGTGACTAAACAAAAACAACTCATCCTAGAAGTTTTTGTTTTCTAAAAGTGCAGTCTTTTGTCTTAGACCTGTGGGATTGTGGACAAAATCCTATATAGTAGAAGACTTAATTTTCTTATAATTTTTACTTCTCTTCATCATTGCACATCAGGAATGATATAAAATAATGGGAACAATATTAAAGAGTATAGGGCCTAAATCTTTGTGTACAGAGACTCAGCCGAGGAAAAGAACTTTTGAAGTTTTATTATCACCTGAGATTCTGTTAAGGAGAGACTTATTTGTTTGATGCATAAGAATTTATCACTGAGTGTGGCTATTCCTTTGGTGGGATGGGGACATTCTTAATTCTTCTGTCTGCTCTCTGATGGATGAGGATAAGAAGCTTGTGTGAGCTTCCTGATGGGAGGCACTGGCTGTGGGGAAAACTGGATTTTGCTCTGGTGGGCGGGGCCAAGTTCTGTAAATCTTTAATTCAATTGTCTGCTGACGGGTGGCACTGTGTCCTCTCCCTGTTAGTAGTTTGACCTGAGGTGACCCAGTCCTAGATTCTCCAGGCTCTATGGTAGGGCTACTGGTGACCTCCAAAAGGACTCATGCCAACACATGCCTCCCAGGTCTGTTGCTGCCAGTGCCCCTGTCCCCACGGCAGGCCACTGCTGACCACGTCTCTGCAGGAGATCCTCAAACAGTCATGGCAGGTCTGGCTCAGTCTCTTGTGGGTCACTACTCCTTTCCCCTGGGTCCTGGTGCACACAGGATTTTTTTTGTGTGTGCCCTCTAAGAGTCTCTGTTTCCCCCAGTCCTTTGGGAGTTGAGGAATTAAATCCCTCTGTCCTTCAAAGTCAGATTCCCTGGGGATTCCCAATCCCTTTGCCAGATCCCCAGGTTGGGAAGTCTGTTTTGGGGCCTAGAACCTTTGCAGGTTCTTTGGTACTATTGTTCTCCAGTTTGTGGGTTGCACACCTGGATGATATGGGATTTGATTTTATCATGATTGCCCCCCTCCTACCTTCTCATTGAGGCTTCTCCTTTGTCCTTGAACATGGGGTATCTTTTTTGGGGGGAGGGGTTCCAGCATCCTCCTGTCAATGGTTGTTCAACAGCCCGTTGCAATTTTGGTGTTCTCACAGGAGAAGATGAGCACATGTCCTCCTACTCTGCCATCTTGATGCACCATTCTCTGGATATGTGTGTGATAGTCACTCAGTTGTGTCTGACTCTTTTGTGACCCCAGGGGCTGTAGCCTGCCAGGCACCACTGGCCATAGAATTCTCCAGACAAGAATACTGGAGTGGGCTGCCATTTCCTTCTTGACCTTGCCAAGAGGAAGGGGATCTTTCCGACCCAGGGATTGAACCTGGGTCTCCTGTACTGCAGGCAAGTGCTTTACTGTCTGAACTAGAAGGGAAACCCATTCTATGGACGATCACTTTCTAATCTGCCTTTTACTCTGGAAAGTAGAGAAGAACTTAGTGTTTCAAGTTAGTAAGATAATATCTACCAAGTTAAGCAACTTTCCCAAAGGCCTGCAGCTACTAAGTGATTTACCTGAGATTTGATTCCAGATATATCTAGCTCAAATCTATCCCACGTAGATCTGGCTCACTTAAATGCACACTAACTATCCCAGTGAAGGTCAGTGACAACCTAAAGGGCAGTTTGTGGGGCACAGAAACAACCTTCATTCTTCCCCCATCTGATTGTCCTGGTGATGTGCAAACTTCCAGAAGGAAAAGTTTACGGAGGGAGAAACAACCCTGATGGGGAGTTTCAACTCTGACTTGAGAACATATTTCTCAAAAAAGAAATTGCTTTATTTATTTATTTTTTCTAGTAAAGTATAGTTTTGGGCTTCCTAGGTGGCTCAGTAGAAAAGAATCCGCTTGCCCAATGCAGGAGCTGCAGGTGTCCCAGGTTCAGTGGTTTGGGAAGCTTCCCTGGAGTAGGAAATGGCAACCCACTCCAGTATGCTTGCCTGGGAACTCCCATGGACAGAAGAGCCTGGGGAGTTACGGGTCATGGGCTCACCAAGAGTTGGACACAACTGAGCGACTGAACATGTGCATAGTTGTTCTACAATGTTGGGCCAATCTCTGTTTTACATGAGAAGACACTGAGTTATTTTACTAGGCAGGTTTTACACTGAGCTATTTTACAAGACAAGTTTTACTTTTTGAGTGGAATAGGTTAGAAGGTAAGTTATGTTTTGACAATAACTAGAGCTAGATTTTTCTTTTCTATATATGAGTTATGGTGTGTAAATTTCAGCCTCACTGTGAATGTGTTATATGTGCTTTTTAGGCAGCCAGAAACTATATTTATTCTGGCTGAATAATATATTTAGACTATAATAATTTCTCTTATGAGCTTAAGACTCTTATTTCCATCTGCCTCCTCTACATATCCCCAGGAATTCTCCATTATATGAAATGCCACATGTCTAGAAGTGAAGCCTCTATTTCCACCTGAACTGTTTTATCCTTGTTTTTATTTTGATCAGCGGCATTTACCTAAGTTTGAAACAGTGGTTCTATTCTCTTCTAACTCCCCTTCGTCTCCTTCAACCAAAAGGTTTAATTGTAAATACATGAAGAATTGGGCTTTCTCGGTGGCTCAGCAAAGAACCTGCCTGCAATGCAGGGGACATGGCTTCAATCCCTGGGTTGGGAAGATCCCCTGGAGAAGGAAACAGCAACCCACTCCATTATTCTTGCCTGGAAAATCCCATGGACAGAGGAGCCTGGTGGGCTACAGTCCAGAGGGTCACAAAGAGTTGGACACGACTGATGTGATGGAGCATGCATACGCATAAAGAGTAATCTAGATGAAATTTGATAAATAGGAACTCGCTTATGCAAGTGGGGACTGGGAAGTCTAAAATTTGTAGGACAGGGTGGCAGGCTGGAAACTCTTGGGTGAGACCTGGTACTGGCAGCCTCAAGGCAGAGTTTCTTTTTTCTCATGGAAATTAGTTTTTCTTTATGATCTTTCAACTGATTGATTAAAGCACACCTCATTATCCTCATTGTGGAGGAAATCAACTTTGCTTAAAGTCAACTGACTATAGATGTTTTTGTGCTCATGAAGCTACTTCCCAAATAGTGATTTTATGGAGCCTGCATCTATGGAAGACAACTCCTTCCACCATAAGATCATTTTTGTATGATTTTGGAGGAGATTTTTTTCTTCTCTCTTCATGGTCTATGAGGAAAAGAAATTATATTCCCAATTCACTAAGAGAGTTAGGAAATATGTACATTCCTTTCTTGTTTGGGTTTGTTGAATCAGTATTAAGGGGCATTAAATCTGGATGATTTCCTGTTTGGTATTTTATTAATGGCCATTTATCATCTTTTTCTCCTTATCACTGTGCACTGAGGTTGAAGGATTAGGCAACAGGAATTGAATTTTATTAAAGTGCAGATGAAATATTTCAGATAAAATATGTGCTTTAAAACACTTAATGAGGTTGTAGCTAACATGTCATGCAAAATAAACAGAAGATATGATATCTGTTCACAAATAGCTTGCAGGGTACTGGCGTATTGAAATATTCTAATGTGAGAACAGTAATAACCTTATTAAAAATGAAAAGAAATACATTGCCTTACTTTTATAGATTAGATATATTAAAATATCAAGTTTCATAAAATAAATTGATAGTCATGACATTCGAGGTCTCTCCGCACAGGAAAAAATGTTAATGCTAATCTATCATAGATTTAAAGGAAATTAGTTAATTATGTTCATGGGGTTCTCAAGGCAAGAATACTGAAGAGGTTTGCCATTCCCTTTTCCAGTGGACCACATTCTGTCAGACCTTTCCACCAAGACCCGTCCGTCTTGGATGGCCCCATATGGCATGGCTTAGTTTCACTGAGTTAGGCAAGGCTGTGGTCCGTGCGATAAGACTGGCCTGTTGTCTGTGATTGTGGTTTCAGTCTGTCTGCCCTCTGATGCCCTCTCTCACTGCCTACTGCCTTATTTGGATTTCTCTTACCTTGGATGAGGGGTATCTCTTCATGGCTGCTCCAGCAAAGTGCAGCCGCTGCTCCTTGCCTCAGACGTGGGGTGGCTCTTCTCGGCCTTATGTAGCATGCTTTCCTCCAAAACCATTAACTCTCTGCTGGGGCCACGGCATCAGGAGCGGGTGTGGCGTGGCTCCTTCTTACCTCCCATGAAATTAAAAGACACTTACTCCTTGGAAGGAAAGTTATGACCAACCTAGACAGCATATTCAAAAGCAGAGACATTACTTTGTCAACAAAGGTCTGTCTAGTCAAGGCTATGGTTTTTCCAGTGGTCATGTATGGAAGTGAGAGTTGGGCTATAAAGAAAGCTGAGCGCTGAAGAATTGATGCTTTTGCACTGTGGTGTTGGAGAAGACTCTTGAGAGTCCCTTGGACTGCAAGGAGATCCAACTAGTTCATCCTAAAAGAGATCAGTCCTGGTTGTTCATTGGAAGGACGGATGTTGAAGATGAAACTCCAATACTTTGGCCACCTGATGTGAAGAGCTGACTCATTGGAAAAGACCCTCATGCTGGGAAAGATTGAGGGCAGGAGGAGAAGAGGATGACAGAGGATGAGATGGTTAGATGGCATCACCGACTCAATGGACATGGGTTTGGGTGGACTCCGGGAGTTGGTGATGGGCAGGGAGGCCTGGCGTGCTGTGGTTCATGGGGTCACAAAGAGTCATACATGACTAAGCAACTGAACTGAACTGAATTAATTATGATTCTCAAAATAAGTCATATCTACAGAAACAAATTGATCCTATTAAGAATTCTGGTCTTTTGCTGCAAGCTTTCTAAGAATTATTTTGTCGTTTTTATTGTTGCCTGATCTTTTAAATTAAACCTATGCTTTTATCATTCTCAAAGAAAATCTGAGATCAAATTAATACAACTGGGCATTCCTGAAGTTATTATGCAACTAAAACAAATCTTCATGTACCAGGTAGAATTGCTTGTCTTTTTCAAATAGTGACTATCTTAAATGACTATTTCAAATGCATTGTTTATAACACTCTAATGGATTTTTTTGAATAGTGTTGGAGAACACTAGCAGTTCATCTCAAGGATGTCAGTCTTGATTTTTCTGCACACGTGTTAGTACTTCTTGGTTCCTCAGGAAATGCCAACACAACTTTTTCCTACTGAAAGGCTGTGCCCAGTGTAAGTATTTTATTCTTTCCCTAATTAAGTTACTATAATGTAGTTCTGAAGAGCGTGGGCTTTGAGCCAGAGATTCCTGCCTCAATCACTTCTGAAAGCCAGATAATGGGTGAGCTTCTGATTTTTCTGAATTGATTTCCTCACAGAGCTGGCATGCAGATCAAATGAGCCAATATGTGTAAAGTACTTTGCAGGATGCCAGGCACATAGTGGCATAAATATAGCTAAGAGTTATGACTCTTGAATTCTAACTAGCTAGAAAATCTGAATGGTTTGTTCTCTATCAAAACCAAATGGAGATGATCCTGGGCAGAATATTTTTAAGTTAATGTTTCTATAGCCCCAGTTTTATTAAAAGGCAAAACAAAAACAAAAAGTCTTTGACTAGTAAAATGAAATAACCCAGAACTCGATGTCCCAAAAAAAAAAAAAAAAGAAAGGTGGTCATTGAATAATTATTCAATGTTAGAGCTGCAAGAATCCATACAAATAATCTAGGGCAACCTCTTCTCCTTAAAAATAAGGCATTTGAGACCTAGAGCAACTTATCCATGGTTATAGTATAGCTAGAGAGCAGTAAGGTAGAAAGCTCCATTTTGACTCATTCTTGGAAAGAAACATGACACAACTTGTTGCCTTCTTAGCCTCTTTATTTAAATTATATTTTTAATTGGAGGATAATCGTTTTATACTATTGTATTTGTTTCTGCCATACATGAATCAGCCATAGGAATACATATGTCCCCTCCTTCTTGAACTTTCCTCCCACTTCCCACCCCATCCCACCCCTCTAGGTTGTCAGAGTACAGGGTCTGAGCTCCCTGCATCATATAGCAAATTCCAACGGATTATTTTACATAAGGTAATGTATGTGTTTCAGCATTATTCTTTCAATTTGTCCCTCCCTCTCCTTCCCTCACGGTGTCCACAAGTCTATTCTCTATGTCTGCATCTGCATTGCTGCCCTGCAAATAGGTTCATCAGTACCATCTTTCTAGAGTCCATATATATGCATTAATATACAATACTTGTCTTTCTCTCTCTGACTTACTTTGCTCTGTGTAATAGGCTCTAGGTCCATCCACCTCATTATACCTGACTCAGATGCATTCCTTTTTATGGCTGAGTAATGTTCCGCCATGTACATGGGCCACAGTCTCTTTATCCATTTGTCTGTCAATGGACAGCTACCTTGCTTCCATGTCCTAGCTCTTGTAAATAGTGCTGCAATGAACATTGGGGGTACATGTGTCTTTTTCAATTATGGTTTCCTCAACTCCTTAGCTTCTTAATGAAGCAGATTTATCTATTTAATAGAGAAAACTATATTTTTCAAATGAGTTAAAGATTCTATCTATACAACATTTAAATTATTAAAGGCACATAAGAGTGAATAAAATATGTTACAGAGCAGCTCCCCACTGCTAATTTATTCTGATTATTTTCTCATAAAGTGCAGGTTTTTCAGATTGGATTAGTTTATTTGTAACTAGCTGACTGATTAATTTATATGGTGCCCGATTTAGGCACTCCCACACTGCTCTCTGAGGGCTTGGTATCAGGAAGGAAAGCTGGCATTAAAGTCAGAACAACAGGAAGTCAGGAGTCAGATGAGCAACCTCTTCTCCTCTCTAGCTTGACTTGAGCTATTGGTATAATCACTAGTCTACTAACACTAAATTTTGGGATCACTGCCTTAAAAAATAAAAACATTCAGAATGAGACTCTGGTTCAGAAATCCTGCCCCCAATCAGATGATTCTTGTATTTGGCTGACTTGAAATTCTGGGAGTAGCAGACAGATTGGGTAAGCACATGGTTAGTATAATTTCTCTTGTTTGTGTGGGATCATGAGTGTTGTCTCCATTACGAAAGCTCTCCACTGATGACTTACACTTTGCACATAATGCTTATTCTATGGATTCACCCCTGATTTTATTTCATCTTTTGGATGTATAATACTTATTTGCCAAATGAGATTGAGGTGGTTGTTTATTGCATGTGATCTTTTCATTTTGAGTCTCTTAGGCAAGTTTAAGCAAGCAGCAAAGGCTAAAGTGAGTTTCCCCAAAGTTTATAATGGTTTATAGCATCTGTCCAACTTGGTGGAGCAATATTTTCATGCTAGCTGAGCAGATTTTGTGGAGTCTTCTTAGAGTTTTCAGTTTGATTTCTCTGTTGTCATTTGGTTTAGCCATTTCTATTTATTATGCTTTAAAAGAAGAAGAGACATGATTTCAACAGTAAAAACTTAGTGCAGTATTCTGGAAGAGCCTCAGAAAATCATATAAGCGTCAAAATGTTGAGTTGCAAACAGGGCATCACAAACCTAAGAGTAGTGTCCTTATTTGAAGTAGGGATAGAATGAAGATTTAGCTATTTGAATTTAGGAAATGAAGCTTGTCATTTAAACACTAGAAGTGGATCAAATAATCTAGAAATCAATGAGAGAATCACTCACTTTAACTATGAGAGTAACAGATGTCAAATTTTTGAGAGAAGGATGCCATTAGGAAATTTTACAATGTCTACCCCAGTAGGAAACAGCTTCTTTGCATCTTCATGAAGTGCCTCCAACCTCTCTTTGGGCTCCTGTCATGTTTTGGGCTCCAAAATCACTTCAGATGGTGATTGCAGCCATGAAATTAAAAGACATTTACTCCTTGGAAGGAAAGTTATGACCAACCTAGATAGTATATTCAAAAGCAGAGACATTACTTTGCCAACAAAGGTCCATCTAGTCAAGGCTATGATTTTTCCAGTGGTCATGTATAGCTGTGAGAGTTGGACTGTGAAGAAAGCTGAGCGCCAAAGAATTGATGCTTTTGAACTGTGATGTTGGAGGACTCTTGAGAGTCGCTTGGACCACAAGGAGATCCAACCAGTCAGTCCATTCTAAAGGAGATCAGCCCTGGGTGTTCTTTGGAAGGACTGATGCTAAAGCTGAAACTCCAGTACTTTGGCCTCCTCATGTGAAGAGTTGACTTATTGGAAAAGACTCTGATGCTGGGAGGGATTGGGGGCAGGAGGAGAAGGGAACAATAGAGGATGAGATGGCTAGATGGCATCACCGACTCGATGGACATGAGTTTGAGTGAACTCCGGGAGTTGGTGATGGACAGGGAGGCCTGGCGTGCTGTGATTCATGGGGTCGCAAAGAGTTGGACATGACTGAGCGACTGAACTGAACTGAACTGAACATGTAGCAGGAACTCTGGGTCTGAAATGAGATCAGATTTTTAAGTTACCACTAAGTGAACATCATTTAGCATTTTCATTCCTCTAAACGAGCTCATCAAATAATTGCCTTCTAATGGCAGGCAAGCAGGATGACAAGCAGGATGAGGCATCAAAAAGCTAATGAAAATTTAAAGTAGTCTCCATTTTCCATTGGCTTGGGAGAAGTTTATCAGAACAATGACACACCCCACAGAAAGTGATATGCCTCCTAGAATGATTGAAGCAAAGACATACAGAACCAGGATAAGTCATCTGCTTTCCCAAAGCATAGCAGTGGGTAAAACTTTGCAAATCAAAAACCAAAAAGTTGATTAAGACTCTTATATCTGAATAGAACTGCCCTTGTCTATAAGTAGGCATCTGATATAAGGATAAAATATCACTAATGCCATCTGCTTTTAGGTATTCTCTCAGGTATTTCTGGATCTGTCCCAGGGGATTTTCATTTGCTCTAACTTCTACTCCTAAAAATACTTAAGCTGTATACTAATTACTAATGTATAATCCTCCATCATTAGTTTGGGTTAACCCCAAATCAGACCTCAAGACAGTAAAATAACTGCACATATGTTATTTGGGAAGCGATCCTGTAACCTAAAGTGGAATCTGGCTGTTCACCCCTCAGAAGTCAATAAGGAAGCAAGGCTGGTGGAAGTTTCCTTTATTCCAGATGCTGGCAATGGTGGGGGAAGTCTTTGGAACTCCTATCCAAAGACTGATTCCCCCATCCCCACTCTGACACTGACAATCAGTGGGCAAGAGCTTTTATAGGCTGAGGGACGGGGCTACATGCAGAAACAGCACAGTCAGCTCTGGCAGTCATCTTCAGATTAGTCATCGGTGGTCTGATCAGTGTTATCTTGGTTGTTTTAGGTACAGTTAATCTTCAGTTCCAGAGTAATGCTGTTTCCATTTCTTTGAGGCCAGTTCTCGGAACTATGGCAGCTTATGTCACGGCTACAGTCTGGTCATCATGTAGTTAACTTCTCCACCTGGTGGAGGTTTCAGTATCTAGAAGACAGCTCACAGGATGTGGTTCAGATTTCCCAGGTGGCACTAGTGGAAAAGAAATCACCTGCCAGTGCAGGAGACTGAGAGACGTGATTTGATCCCTGGGTTGGGAAGATCCTTTGGAGGAGAGCATGGCAGCCCACTCCAGTGTTCTTGACTGGAGAATTCCATGCACAGAGGAGCCTGGCAGGCTATGATCCATAGTGTCACAAAGAGTTGGACATAACTGAAGTGACTTAGCACACACAGGTACACATTATCCATAGTCCTTGTGGAGGACTATGGACTACTCAAAGGTCCTTGACTTTGCTTATGACTAAACATTATTATTTGGTCTCCTTTGACTGCTTTCTTTTGTTTCCACATTTTCTCACTTCTCTGATTAAACTTATTCTTTGGCTGAAAATTTTCCACAGGCAAAAGGCAGGCTGAGGACATGGGAGGGTAGGACCATAGGGTCCTACTCTGTTTCGTCTCAGAAAGTGCAATCGGTGGTATGGGAAAATTGAGAGAGAAAAAGGAGAAAAGCCAGTGAAGAAAGTCTGAATGAGTGGGTTATCAGCACTGACAGATAGAGCTCAATTCTGGGGGGGGGGGGTCTTCTGAGAAACCATGTAGAATGTACTCCAGTATTATCAGTGGAAGAGAAAACTGGCTTATTTATTCAACAACTCTCATCCCTCATTGGTTGCGGGGTTACCTGGCATCTTGGGCTATCTTGCACATGTGTTGAGCAAGCTTTTGTGGTGCTGGAAAAAGCCCCAGACAGGGAAACAGAAGGATTTAACACTTCACAGCTCTACCCTCATATCCTAATCACCTCCCAAAGCCTCCACCTCCAAGCATCAGCGTACTGGGGATTAGGTTTCAACATGAGTTTTGGGGGAGGGATACAAACCCAAAGTTTATAGAACTTTCCCCCTGGACCCTCTGAATTTATGTCCTTCTCACATACAAAATGTCTTTTTATACTGTTCATGGGGTTCTGTTCATAATGAGGGACAGGGGAGCCTGGCGTGCTGTAGTCCATGGGGTCATAAAGAGTCAGACTCAACAATACACACAAAATGAATTCATTTCACCCTCAGTGACCCTAAAAGTCTTGACTTGTTCCAGCATCAACAGTAAAGTCCAAAGTCTCATTTAAATGTCATTAATCAGTGATGAGTGAGTGAAGCTTGAGGTAAAATTAATCTGGGGAAAAATTTCTCTTCAGCTGTGAACCTGTGAAAATCAAACAAATTATATGCTTCCAAATTACACTGGTGCAACAGAGATGGGATAGACATTTCTATTTCAAAAGAGAGAAATAGATAAGAAGTATTAAATGAATTAAGTAAGCCATGAGACTGAGGTGGCTTTAACATCATGGTAGCCTATGTAAGTGAACCAAAGCCTAAACGTGTATTGCCTTAAGGTTAAGAAATTGAAATGTAAGGACAACCAAGGACAAATGGTCAACTAGCCTTTCCCGAACCAGGCGACTGCTTAAACTATAGCCAATTACATAATTGCTTTGCTTCGGCATCTTCTCTATAAAAGAGTTTCCTCTAGTTCCTGTAGGTGAAGTGATTCTAACTACTTCTGGTTTGATGCTGTCTGATTCAAATTGATTGTTCAAATAAACTCTGAAAATTTTTCCTTAGTTTATCTTTTAACAGAAGAAAGGAGTGATATAGGTCCTAAGCAAGCTCAAAACCTAATGGGGCAAATTTCATAAGACCCTAAGTCTCAGGAACAATCCTCTGGGACTCAATGTTCTGCCTTCCAGACCCATAGCAGGTGGCAATGTCACCTCTGTCATCACTTGTTGGGGCCCCACACATGCCAATGGCTCTCTGCTGGGGCTCTGAGGTTCTGGCAGTTTGAGGTTCTGTGCTCTTGGCTCTGCCAGGTGGTCCTTTGAACCCAGGTGAAGGCATCCATGCCCCCAAGCCTGTGCACTCTGGGCCTGTGATGGGAGTGGCAGCCCTGAAGATCTCTGAATTGCTCTCAGGGACATTCTTCCACCGTTTTCAAGAATGGCTTCATCCGTATGTCTTCTTTGGAGAAGAAGACATACGGATGGCTAACAAACACATGAAAAGATGCTCAACATCACTCATTATTAGAGAAATGCAAATCAAAACCACTATGAGGTACCACTTCACACCAGTCAGAATGTCTGCAATCCAAAAATCTGCAAGCAGTAAATGCTGGAGAGGGTGTGGAGAAAAGGGAACCCTCCTACACTGTTGGTGGGAATGCAAACTAGTACAGCCACTATGGAAAACAGTGTGGAGATTCCTTAAAAAATTGCAAATAGAACTGCCTTATGACCCAGCAATCCCACTGCTGGGCATACACACCAAGGAAACCAGAATCGAAAGAGACACATGTACCCCAATGTTCATCACAGCACTGTTTATAATAGCCAGGACATGGAAACAACCTAGATGTCCATCAGCAGATGAATGGATAAGAAAGCTGTGGTACATATACACAATGGAGTATTACTCAGCCGTTAAAAAGAATACATTTGAATCAGTTCTGATGAGATGGGTGAAACTGGAGCCTATTATACAGAGTGAAGTAAGCCAGAAAGAAAAACACCAATACAGTATACTAACACATATATATGGAATTTAGAAAGATGGCAATGATGACCCTGCATGCAAGACAGCAAAAAAGACACAGATGTGTATAGCGGACTTTTGGACTCAGAGGGAGAGGGAGTGGGTGGGATGATTTGGGAGAATGGCATTATACTATCATGTAAGAATCGAATCACCAGTCTATGTCCGATGCAGGATACAGCATGCTAGGGGCTGGTGCACGGGGATGACCCAGAGGGATGTTGTGGGGAGGGAGGTGGGAGGGGGGTTCATGTTTGGGACCGCGTGTACATCCGTGGTGGATTCATGTCAATGTATGGCAAAACTAATACAGTATTGTAAAGTAAAATAAAGTAAAAAAAAAAAAAAGAATGGCTTCAGGTTTCTAGAGACAGTTGATCCCTACTAATCTCCTTATGAAAGGGTAACTTGGCCATCCTCAGTGCTCTTCTTTTTTGCAATATGGATAGGCTGAGAATTTTCCAAATGTCTAAGTTCTGCTTTCTTTTTGATTAACAATTCCATCTTTAAGTAATTTTCCCTCTTCTCACATTTTACTATAAGCAATCAGGAAGATCTAAGTGGCACCTCCAAACCTTGCTTAGAAATCTATTCAGCTAAAGATATAGGTTGAAGATTCTACCTTCTATAAAATACCAGAAAATGAAATAATTCAATGAAATACTTTGCTACTTTATAACAATGGTAGTCTTTCCTCCAGTTTCCAGTAACATGTTCCTCATTTCCACCAGAGATCTCATCTGAATGGCCTTTATGGTTCATCTATTTCTATCTGCATTCTGTTGATCATTCCTTAGGTACACTGTAAGAGGTCGAGGCTTCCTCTATAGCTGTTCTTTTTCCCTTTTGAGCTCTCACCAGAATTGACCTTAATGGGGTCCATTCATGGAAATGGAGACTTTTTCTATCATGAACCTCAAAATTCTTCCAGCCTCTACCCATTATGTAGTTACAAAGCTGTTTCCACATTTTTAGATATTTGTTTTAACAGTACCCTGCTTCTTGGTACCAATTTCTCTATTAGTATGTTCAGACTGTTGCAACAAAATATCATATACTGGGTGGTTTATAAACAACAGACATTTCTCACACTTCTGGAGGGTGAAAAGTCCAAGATCAAAGTGCCAGCATGGTTGTGTTCTGGGGAGAGCACTTTTCATGGTTCATAGACAGCATCTTCCTGCTGTATTCTTACATAGTAGAAGAGGCTAAGGATCCATTCGTGAAAGTTCCACCCTCATGACTTAATTATCTCCCCAAGACCCCACTACTAATACCATCACCTTTAGGGGGTTAGGATTTTGAATCCAAACATTCATAGCATAGCCCTGTGTGTCTTTCCTCTGTCCTCTCTTTACTCCTTGTGTACTGTGTGCATGCTGAGTCACTTCAGTTGTGTCTGACTCTTTGAAACCCTATGGAGTGCAGGGCACCAGGCTCCTCTCTCCATGGGATTTTCCAGGCAAGAATACTGAAGTGGACTGCCATGCCCTCCTTCAGGGAATCTTCCCAACTCAGGGATAGAAGCCTTGTCTCCAGCATCTCCTGCATTGGCAAGTGGGTTCTTTACCACTAGTGCTACCTGGGAAGCCACTTTACTCCTTAGTATTTTTGAATTCCCTACCTTCATTCTTCTCTTTTCACGAGACATAAATCCCCTGATAATGTCACCAAAGCCATGGTTTTCATCATCTCCTGATGACTATAAAAATTACACCACTAGTCCAGACCCTCTTCAGAGATCTAGACTCTATTGGGTAATTTCCTTTGAAAATATCATTAGTTTCCCCAAACCATAAATTCCAAGATGAATTAGTTATTTTTATTCTTAAACAAAGGTCCTTTATTTGACAAAGGTCTGTATAGTAAAAGTTATGGTTTTTCAAGTAGTCATGTATGCATGTGACAGTTGGAGCATGAAGAAGACTGGGGGTCAAAGAATTGATGCTTTTGAGCTGTGGTGCTGGAGAAGACTCTTGAGAGTCCCTTGGACAGCAAGGAGATCAAACCAATCAGTCCCAAAGGAAATCAATCCTGAATATTCATTGGAAGGACTGATACTGAAGCTGAAGCTCCAATAATTTGGCCACCTGATGTGACGAGCCAGCTCATTGGAAAATACCCTGATGCTGGGAAAGATTGAGGGCAGGAGGAGAAGGGGGCAACGGTGGTTGGACGGCATTGACTCAATGGACATGAGTGTGAGCAAACTTTGGGAGATAGTGAAGGACAGAGAAGCCTAGCGTGCAGCAGTCTCTGGGGTGGCAGAGACGGACACAACTGAGCGACTGAACAGCAACATTCTCAAATAAGCCTTCTTTTATGTTTCTTATCTGAGGGACTGATGCTATTCAGTTGCCAAAATGGAGTTTTAATAGAGTCTTTCAATATAAATGTTATATTTATATTCTCAGTTATATTCCCACAGATGGTGTTTAAAGTTTTGACACTGGAGGGAATTGCCTAAAAATGAATGCAAATAAGAAAGAGGTAAGATGAAGGGTGAACCTGTAGTACAATAGCTTTTAATGTAATTGAGAACTAAAGCTATTATTAATAAAGTGAATTATGAAGAAATGTTTAGCAAAATTTTACAAGTGACTGAAAAAATACCCCAATCAAATGTCTTCTAGTAAGATAATTGGGGCAAAAGCCAAAAAAGTCATTATCCTTAGTTTTTGGAATTCACAGGCTGGCAGGGTAGGTTTATTGAAAAATTGAATTTCATGTATGTATATCCTTGGGCTATAATAACTACCTCCAAAAGCCAATTATAGGAATTAGAAATAGTCTAACACTGTTATTATTTTATTTGAAGAGAAGTATTGAAATTTGTTTTATGCTGCACAAAGAACTTGTTTGATGTATATTTCATGAGCCCTGGTTGAGAGGGAACATTTCATATTGGAATATATGAAAGCTTCTAATCAAACATTTATGTCAGCAAGAGTTCTCTTTTGTGGAAGAAAGTTAATGTGATGAAAAAATAAAAAGGGCATAAGAATACCCTGAAGATGCTAATCCATTTTGGACAAGATAGAGGGCAGGGAGAATTCCCAGTAATGGACAAATCTTGATGTCTGGATCGAAGTCAGGAGCCTGGGGCTACAGAAGTGGCTTTGACCTTGACTTCTGCAAGGTGCCTCTTAACCTTCCCTTCTCTTAGCTATGTCTGCACCATTGTTACACCTGCTTAGTGACACAAAAGCTCTGAGTGGTTTGCCTTTAAATCTCTTCAAACAATTTCATGTTTGGGAGAAAACAACAGTTTAGTTTAAATGAATATAGGACCTAATGTGAGCAATTTCGGGAGGGGAAACAGGTGCTTTCAAGTGCGTTCATTTCATGTGGCATTATATACTTGCTGGCCTGTCTTTTCCAGTTATTCCAGGCTGAGTGTGGCTATGGGCTCATATTGCCCTGGGATGGGAATTTTCACAAGGCCTGTGCATGACTTAAAAGCCTTCAATAAAGTTTCCCTTTCTCTACCCTCAACCTCCAATACTTTGGCCACCTCATGCGAAGAGTTGACTCATTGGAAAAGACTTTGATGCTGGGAGGGATTGGGGGCAGGAGAAGAAGGGGACGACCGAGGATGAGATGGCTGGATGGCATCACTGACTCGATGGACACGAGTCTGAGTGAACTCCGGGAGTTGGTGATGGACAGGGAGGCCTGGCGTGCTGCGATTCATGGGGTCGCAAGAGTCGGACACGACTGAGTGACTGAATTGAACTGACTGACCCTCAACCTCATGTAAGAAGGAGTCCTTACATTTATTGATCTCTTGTAAGTCAACTGTTTCCTGCTTGAAAATCCAATGTGCAGAAATCTGTTTGTTCCATCTTGCCTTCTTGATTGAAAACCATGCCGTTAACTAATTCCAGGACATCTGTTGTGAGGTGAAGGTGAAGTCGCTCAGTCGTGTCCAACTCTTGCGACCCCATGGACTGTAGCCTACCAGGCTTCTCTGTCCATGGGATTCTCCAGGCAAGAATACTGCAGTGGGTTACCATTTCCTTCTCCAGGGGATCTTCCCGACCCAGGGATCGAACCAGGGTCTCCCGCATTGGAGGCAGATGCTTTAACTTCTGAACCACCAGGGAAGCCCTCTGTTGTGAGAATTGGGTCCTAAAACAGTGTCTTGACCACGTGGGCCTCCTCTCTGGAACATTCTGAGAATCTGTTCTTTGACTCCTTCCTTCTTGTTTGAGTTTCATCTTGTCCTTATTCTGTCCTTCCCCTTGTCACCTCCTTTCTGGTGCATTGTGGCTTTTCAACCATCTGTTGATAATAATTTGAGCTAATAAAGTATATAAAAACACTAACATTCATTTAGTATAATAACCTGATTTTCACTACCACCAAATTTTAACTTCCAACTTGAATGGAACACAATTTTAAATCCCTGTCTGAAGCTCAGATTTACTTTCACTGAAATTACGTCAATTTTATGAGCTTTTTCTGAAGTCAGAATCTTTTCAGAACTGAATTAAAAACAGTGATAGATCTTATATATATCCCCCACACTTATCAACGTACCTTTCCTTGTACTTTCTTCTAATCAAAAGTGAGTAATTTTTATCTTTTTTTCCTTTAGTTCGAGTTAAAAAACTGACTTTTTACTGGAAAATTCAATTTTACATAACCTTGGTTTTATTACTGGCTCTGATTTGATTACTTTTAAAAGAGAATTGAAGCTACTCTAATGGCAGCCTGTCTAAATACCTAATTCTTAATAAAACCACATTTGAACATTACATAATCATATTTTAAGAGAGAAGTGTAATTTATTTTTTAACATTTTACTCCCAAAGTTATTTGCTTCCAAAGCACAATACCCTTTTTATGCCTAGAAAGGAGAAAAAGCTCTGAGAACGCAATGTCTATGTTCTTTGATCCCCATAGTCTTTAACATAATGATGCTTTTATTTGTTATCATTTTATGTGTTAGAAATAAATGCAAGATGCATTTATTTCATAAGATGCAACTTATCTGGAAACCTTGGGAGGATTAAATCATGTAATATATGTAGTGCTCCTGGCACATCACAGGCTTTCAGCACATCCTGATTTGATTGCAACTTTGGAAGATTGAGAGGAGTTGGACTAATAACCAAGAAAGATAATTTTCAAGGACATTTTTTTTAATATGGAAAAGATAAGTATTTCCTTCTCATACATCAGTACAGGAAAAGTCATTTTGATTTAATTTTCTAACTCAAATAAAATATGTCTCTGTGCCCCTATTCTCTTAGGAGGTGAGAAATAAAATCTCAGTCACGTGTTTTTATTGTCTTCTCACGCCTTGGATTCCAAATTTGGAGGGGGAAAGGATACTTCTGTGCATATAGAAAGATGTGGGAGGTGGAAGGCCCTCCCTGTTCCTGTAACTCCTTTTTCTGGAAAAGCTGCTTTCCATTTTTCTCTCCACCACCTACCAAGATCTGATACTTCCTACAAGCTCAGAAATGTGTTCACCAAAAATCCTAGAGAGGATTCATGGACTACAGGCTTGGTCCCTAATGACCTTTCCTGACCAGTTCTTGGCTTCCCTGGGGATCCCATAAGCCATCACCACCAGGGATATTATCTGTATTCATGGCATCTCCCCAAACCCTGTGTGCATGCTCAGTCACGCAGTCATGTCTGACTCTTTGCAACCCCATGGACTGTAGCCCCCACCAAGCTCTTCTGTTCATGGGATTTCCAGGCAAGAATACTGGAGTGAGCTGCCATTTCCTCCTCCAGGGGATCTTCCCAACACAGGGATCAAACCTGCAGCTCCTGCATTGCAGGCAGATTCTTTACCACTGAGCCACTGTGGAAGCCTACCCAAACCCCTAGAGCCTACCTTGTCTGAGGAAACTACCCCCACCCCCCATTTTAAAAATTTTTATTTATTTATTTATTTATTTATCTGGCTACAGTGTGTATAAATTGTAGCACATGGGACCTTTAGTTATGGCAAACTCAGTTGTGGGATCCAGTTCCCTGATCAGGGATTGAACCCAGGCACTCTGCATTGGGAGCATGGAGTCTTAGCCACTGGACCCCCAGAGAAGTCCCAGGAAACTTCTTTCAGCAGTCTTCTTTCCTAGCACCAACCTTTATCCTGTTCACTCCAAGTGTTTTCACCTCAAATTTAACCCATGGGAGAATTATTGCTTATGCATAGCAGATTTTATTTTCAAATTTCAGTGAGCCTTGGGTAGAGTACAAAGTTTTAGCCATCTCTGGGGGGAAAAGGAAGAGAACAATAACCCTTATCCTTTTAGCAACCTGTGTTAGGGAAAATAATATATACATTAAGACAAGGATAAATCATCCTACAATGGTTAGTTTTTCCATCACTTTTATGATGTAAGTTCTTTAGCTATTACTCCATGCTTACTAAGGAAAGCAATTGGTCCTGGCCTCCTAGTCCATGAGGGTCTGTCCCTTCCTAGACTGCACGACTGCTTTGCTGTTAAGAGAGAAGAGAGCTCTTAGTAACTGGTGAATCTGGGCAGAATCCTTTGAGAAGGTGTTCACTCATTCCTTGGGCTCAAAACATTCACCATGAACATAACTGAAGTCTCTTCGTGTCTCTTCAGGACTGATCCCATCATGGTTCACATCCTTCTTCTGATTAGTCACTATTAGAAACTCAACAACCCATGTCATCCATCACCAGGACTCTACTGCACTCTCATTCAACTGCTTCCATCGTTTGACCCAGTCTTCTTCTCACAGGCTTCCGAAACCCTTTTGCTGTGCTTCCTGCCATTAGGAAAGTTTCCTTCATCCTTATCCCATTTTTGCCCATTCCCTTCATCTTTTTTTTTTTTTCCTAGTAGAAACCTATCTTTCCCATGATGCTATTTGCTCTCCTTCAATCCTTTTAACCGGAGGATGTGATTTCTTCCTTACATTCTTACTTCCTTCGAGAAGTAGGATAAATAGCTCCCCCTTTACTCCTCTTAATTCCTTATTGATTGCAACAAAGTAAATTCAGAACATGTTGGCCAGTTTTAAGTTTTCACTTGCACTTCATCATTCCAGTCCAGGGGCCTTGGGAATAATGATGTTGCTATACAAGGGTTCCTCTGCACCTATTTCAACGGCAGCAGAAAGAAAAGCTTTCATGCTTAGGTTGTCATAGGAGCAGAATCTGCATTTAGACTGAGAAGTGGTATCATATGTCAAAACAGTATCTGGCAACCAAAATGATTTTGAGTAAAAAGTGAACCAAACATACTTCAATGAGTGTTTCTATCACCTTTGGCGTCTTCCTCATAGATTATAAAATATTGCATTTTTCATAAATTTACTTTTTGTTAATTACCTGTGTTCATAGATGAACAAAACAAAGAAAATGAACAAAGGAACAAGATATAAGAAGATGAGTAAAGGAAACAAGTGATATTCTCTTATGTCCCATATTAAATATAGGACCATGGGAAGATCTTGCACTAAAGATTTGTTATCATGGGTAATTGCCATATTTTGCTAGATGTGGTTTAAGCACAAAGCAACATATCTTTTAAAAAAATGAGCTTACAGTCTGAAGAACAAAATGATAACTCCAAACTGCATCTGTAATAGCTGTTCTGTTTTCTCAGCTAAACATTAAAAAATAAGAAAAAATATTTTTGGTTATCATTTGATGTTTTGATTGATAGATACAAAGAAATTATTTGCCTGTCTTGTTCTGAGAGGTTATGGTTTTGTTGCATTGATTGTTTTCAAGACTGTTTCCCGACAGACATTGGCTTAACAGATAAGCTTGGATCAGGTGAGTAAGGAGCACACTTTGCCACCAGATGGAAACCTGCGATAATCAGTGAAGTCAGTTCCTGTCTGGCCTGGAGAATTCCATGGACACAGTCCATGGGGTCGCAAAGAGTCAAACATGACTGACTGAGCGACTTTCACTTTCACTTTTCAGGTTCCTGTCACCAGGTGTGTGTCACCCAGGTAACAGGAGCCCCTTTGGTACACTGTGCACCATTTCCAGAAAGCATTAGTTAAAATTGGCCAATCTTTGCTCTGTGTGTATTCTCTCAACCTGATTATGTTATTTTCTTGGAAGAAGATGAGGTGCTAGGATCAAACCGTTTGGCTCAAAATGAGATGCTTTCCATATTCACGATCCTTAGGTCATTGTCATATTCAGAACTATATTAGATAATAAAATTTTAAAAGCCCATTTTCTTTCCGAGCTGCTCAATTTTAGTAACTGTTGAATTTCACACCACCATTCCTATCCCTGCGTTAACTGCCTACAGGAAACATAGAAACTTAATTATTGACAGACCAAATATTTGCTTCTTTGGGAAACCAGAATATTCCATAATTTAAGAACTTAGCAAATATTTCCCCTAAAGCCAGATTTTGCACTTAGTTGTGGGTTGTTTTTAAAAATAGCAGCATAACATTTTCAAACTGCAATTGGAATCTTTTATCTTTTTTGAGGTCTGAGTATAGGTCATGAATTCTTTTTAAAATATTTACTCTTTGCTGAATTTTGCCTTTTTTTTCCTTCATGTGCTATAAAATATCAGCTTACAGATTGGTAAGCGTCTATGTGTACTATTTTCTTTCAATATATGAGTAATTTCTATGCCATGTGATGTATTTGTAAAGGCCCACCAATTAGGTTGTGCTGTGCAAAAGGATCTCATTTCAGAGGGTCCATATCCAATTTTATTTTCTCTTGCTTAATCTGCAGCTCTTTGAAAAACAATGTACTTGAATAGGCTCTCATTTGGTGTGAAGAAATTGATTTGCTTTACAGGAGTAGCCTTCTTTAGGGCACTACAAACTATCGTATGCAAATGCTTTGAGAAATCTGAAGTGTTATGAAAATAAAAAACATTATTGTTCTTATTTTCTTATGGCTTTTAGATGACTTGCTTTTTATGAATTACCTTCGGGAAGTCCCCTAGGACATTAGTATTGTGGAAACAGCTCTGCCTGGTTGAGACTTTTCAATCTGGTTTTATCTATCAAAATAAGGTTGTTCAAGATGGTTTCTGTCCTTGAGAGTGGGAGAAGCTAGAATCTTCTCTATGCTTTTCCAATTGTCAGTCCATTTCAGAACATTATTGTGAAAAGGGAGTGGGATTTGTGAAAAGGGCAAGAGATTAAGAAACAGATGGAGTATCTGTTTTGATCTCCTATAGAACTCTGGGCAAGTCATAGAGACTATTTGAGACTCAGTTTCCACATCTGTAAAATGAGGGTGAATATACTTGCTTTGGCTTCCCAGGGGGCTTGGTGGTAAAGAATCTGCCTGAAAATGCTGGAGATGCAGGAGTTGGGGGTTTGATCCCTGGGTTGGAAAGATTTCCTGGAGTAGAAAATGGTAACCCTCTCCAGTATTCTTGCCTGGAAAATCCCGTGGACAGAGGAGCCTGGAGGGCTACCGTCTATGGGGTCACAAAGAGTTGGATGCGACTGAGCGTGCACACACGGTGATGACCATACTTGCTTCTCTTGCCTACTTTCTGGAATAAAAAATTATCATGGATTTCAAAGCGCTACAGAAAGATAGTTATTACTAAGACTTATTTATTCATGTACTATTTTTCACTGGAGAGTCATGCACATAAACTGTGCTGTTTTAAAATTACAGTCACTAAATGGCATTTAGTATTATTCCATTAGTCAATATTATAAAACACCAAAAACTCTTTTCTATTTGCTTACTCTAAAAAAGTAATTGAGGAAAAGGTTTAAACCTTACATAGAGGACTTATCATGAGGACCTAAAGACATGATACAGTTTCCCAGAATATCTGGGTTTCTTTTATTTACTTAAAAAAGTTTTTCTTTGGCCATGCCACATGGCTTACAGGATCTCAGTTTCCTGACCAGGGATTAAACCCAGGCCCACGGTGATGAAAGCCTCAATTCCTGATTTCTAACCAGTGGACCACCAGGGAATTCCTCTACCTGGGTTTCTTTTAAACATGGGTTTCTATTTTTAATTTTTAAGTCAGATAACTGATTATATTTTCCTCTTCACACTAGCTTCTTTGAACCTCTAAGTTAAATTTATAGTTTAGGGCAATGGCAACCCACTTCAGTATTCTTGCCTGGAAAATTCCATGGACAGAGAGCCTGGGGGACCACAGTCCTTGGGATTGCAAAGAGTTGGCCAAGACTGAGTGATTGAGCACTGGTGGTCCAGTGGTTAAGAATCTGTCTTGCAATGCAGGGGACATGGGTTTCATATCTGGTCAGGAAACTAAGATTCCACATACGATAGAACAAAGAAGCCCAAAACTAGAGAACTATGCACCTCAACAAAAGATCTTGCATGATGCGACAAATATCCCTCATGCCACAACTAAGACCCAATGCAGCCAAATAAATAAATATGTATTTTAAAAAATTCATGGTTTATACCTAGCAGAGTATGTATAACTTTACATGCGTGTTTTAATCTCACCACTGTCTTCAATTATTTTGGACTGGATTTTCCTTTTTTTCACAGTTTCCTCCCTCTATATAAATACAAAAGAAATAATTCTTCTATAAGATTTTTGAAGTAAATAATAAAACTTACTAGCATGTAGGTGGCTCAGACGGTAAAGCATCTGTCTACGATGTGGGAGATCTGGGTTCAATCCGGGTTGGGAAGATCCCTTGGAGAAGGAAATGGCAATCCACTTCAGTACTATTGCCTGGAAAATCCCATGGACAGAGGAGCCTGGTAGGCTACAGTCCATGGGGTCGCAAAGAGTCGGATACGACTGAGTGACTTCACATTCACGAGCACGTAATGAACACTTACTATGTACTAAGACCCTATATAAAGAGTATCTAGTTTTTTATTTGCCATGAAAAAAGCATTATTTCTTACATTTTACAAATGCAACTGAAGCTTAGAAAGTTTAAGTCACTCACCCAGTGGCCTTCCATTGCCAAATGGAGGTTTCTGAATTCCAACGCAGATTTATCTGACTCCAAAATTCATGGTGATTAGTCATTATACTATACTGCCTTTTGATATTAATTATAATAATGTAACAAATAACTATTATTATTGTTGTATAATCAAAGGCTTTTGATGCAGAACACTTAATCTTTATCAAGAGCATATACAGTGTAGAATACACTATGTGTTTTAAGACTATATGGTTCATATCTTTGCTTGAAAATTGGATAGAGCAAGTCTTTTGTCACATCTTTCTTTCACTTCCATAAAATGATATCAAGGTCTGTTTCTCTATATGACTTGGTATTATACCCCTCCCTAGTGCATGCCTCTTGGTGACGTATGGAGAAACACATCCAGCAGTCCCTGTTAGCAGGCAGTGGATACATCCTGGCCCTTTCTAGCCATCTTCTGTTATGCTTTGTTCTTTAAGTTGTACTTCAAATACCTTTGCTACTCCCTTTCCTTTCACGACTTTCAAATGTCATTATCTATTGTCATATCTTACTGTTTAGATTTGCTTAAATGGAAACGTTCTGTTTAGTCTCCTTTCTTTTTGGTATATGGTAACTGCCCTTAAGGGGCTGTGTTTTTTTTTTTTTTTTTTTTTTTTAACACAGTCACAGACATGGTGGTAAAAAAATGGTTGAGAAAATATGGGCTACACATGGCTGATGAAAGATGACCAACAGCAGGATCCTGGCTGTGGTGGTGGGAAGATGATGTTTGATAGCACAATAAGGAAAACACTGTGGAGTGAATAACTTCTGAACTGACTTCATACTGAGGGGAGTGTGTTTATTGAAGGTAGAGTGCCCAGGATATGAAAGGCTTTTCCTCCTAAGCAAAACCACATCAAACCCCTCCTAGAACAGGTTCTTCACAGAGGAGAGAAGAGACGTGTTCACAAAGGCTGGAAGATACAGCCAACTAGGGAAGCCATTTCCAGAAAAATTAGTCAGCATGCAGTCATTTTTAAGAGAATTGAAGGAGACAAGATCACCATCACTTTTGAACCAATCCATGTAGTAACTAACAAGAGTAGGAACAGCTGGAGCTATGAGCATTAATTCATGAAAACTCTTAGGGTGATCATTTGGAACATCATCTTCAGAAAGAATGAAATGCCTTTGCAACTGCCCTGTATTTCCAGTGCATATTCACATGCGATGCGGCTCAAGATGGAACACAAAAAGGGTCTGCCAAGAATCTAAAATTAGATCGTGAAAAAATTAGGATAAGTAAAGAAGCAGCAGGGAAAATTTTCCCTCAGCCAAAGTTTGCCAAAAGTTTCATTAAACCCTTATTGAAACAGAATTAGAAGTGAATTTCACAACTTTATCTTTTATTCTTTATAACTGTTTTTGTTCAGGGCCATTTTTTCCATTATGTAATATAGGCCCAATTCTTAGGGCTGTAAATTTTCAGATGATCTATAAATACATGTGCCACCTGAAAAATGACTCTAGAATTGGAAAAAAATCCTGGAAATTAAAAGAAGTCAACATTTAATGAAATATCCATAGAGGATAACATTTTATCACTTATTTAACTGCAACTTAACTCAACTGTTATATCTTAGGATAGAGGTAAAATAACAAGAGAAATGAAATGAAATATTCTTAAATAAACAAAACTATTAAAGTTCTCTTCAAAAACTTTTATAGTAAAAATATTCTTAAAGTATCATGACATTTAAAAATATTCTTGATATAATATACAAGGAGACCTTTAAAATTAAGAAAATTGTCATAAACAATTCAGAGTAGGTTTATGTACATACATGTTTGTCTTACTTTTCTATTGCTATGTAACAAATTACCACATATTTGGCAGATCAAAGCAGAACATGTTTCTTAATTTCATAGTTTCCTTGTGTTAGGACTCTGGGCATGCATTGGTTGGGTCCTTTGTTCAGAGTCTAACCAGGATGAATTAAAAGTGTTGGTTGGGGCTGTGATCTCATTTAGAGATTTAGTTAACTCAGTTGGCTAAGAGGGAGTCACCATAAGAGGGACATAGCCCATCATCTTTGGTATACCATGTAACTTAGTCCAGAGAATGGTGGCCCATTGCCTTGTTATAGTCTATTAGAAGCAAGTCACAGGTCCTGCCCACACTCAAGGGGAAGAGATTATACAAATGAGGAGTGGATCATCAACCTAAAGTGACTTATTGGGGTAACTTCAAGATGTATCTGTCTCAGGGATTGAAGTTAGCCCTTTTAATTAAGATTTTGTTCTCTAGTATGGGGTCCATTATTGTCAATTTTTTATTTAGTTGTCTTTACAAAGCTCTGAAATAAACCACTCTTTCACGTATGTTGAAGGTGGATATTAGAACCAATTCAGACTATAATAGGTGCATAATTAATGAATGCCAGAAATTTTCTTTTTTCTTTTTCTTTACTAGAGAAAACAAAAGAGATACAGAACTGAGTGTAGAGAAAGACTTGTTCCTGTCTGGGCGTATCTCCTGTTCCCAAGCCCTCATGCTCCAAGTGTTTGTTCCAAGAGATTTTTTGGTAAACCTGAGCTGAGAGCTTTGCCTGAATTCTTAGAGCAGGTTTGGGGCATTAAACTAGCAAAGTATTCAAAACTAAGGTAAAGACATCAGATAGGACTGAAAGCAACAGTTGTAAGCTTATCCTGGTAATAAGGATTTACTGGTTTATTAGTTGTAAGCTTATTCTGATAATGAAGCTGACAGGAAACATCTATTTTCCTTTGATTCAGGGTCTTTTATGTTCCTGTTTCTTTTATTTCCTCAAATCTCCTCTACTTTTTGTCTTTCTTGCTCATAACCTGTCACAACTAGTTTGACTTTCATTTGATCATCTTCTCATGTTAACATTTTAATTCTCTTCTAATATTTGCTCCTCATACTTTATGTTTTTTGTCTGTTTGGGCTACTAGAGTAAAGTAACAAAGTGGATGGGCTATAAGCACTGATTTCTCACAGTCTGGAGGGAGGGAAGTTTATGATGAAGGTATCAACAGACTCAGTGTCTGGTTTGGGGTTCATAGATGAGACAATTTTCTCTTTGTCCTCACCTTTGGAAGGGCTGAGAATCTTGCTGAAGCTCTTTATTATAAGGACACTATAATCATGTTCACAAAGGCTCCACCTTCATGACCTGATACACTCTCAAAGGCCCTATATTCAAATATCATCACATTGGGGATTAGATTTCAATGTATGAATTATGAAGGGACACAAATATTCAGTTGCTGGTACTATATTATTGCATCCTTTCAGTACCATTACTTTCTCACATCAATAGTGAGAGTACATGTGTGTATGTGTGTGCACATGTCTGTGTAAACATATGTTTATATGGCTGTATATAAATATAAACTTGTTATGTTACAGTTAGATGTCCTTACATCTGTGTGACTGAGTACATATATCTTCTTTCATTCTGAGATGTAGAAGTCTGAGTTACCTAAGTCTTGGCCGGAGTAAGTGTTTCCTGGGACATACCTGCCCTTGGAAACAATCTGGAAACTGGAGCAGGGGCATTATTGAAGAGGTTTAGCTTATAGTCAGTACTTCACAGATGGAACAAGATTCCAAAGATAAAGTGAAACTTGGTGAGTCTCAGAAACAATGGAGGATTTGTTTTCTTGGAGCAGAGTCTTGTATTCTTGAAAGGCTCAGGGTTTTCAGTGGTGGAAATATATATCTGGTAGCAGTACCAATTTTTTTAGATGAAGATGGGGATAACTAGAAGAGAGGATCTGTGGGTGATATTATTAGTTTTGAACCTATCATTTTTGAAATCTAGCTATGGAGCACTCCTATATGATAGGTAGTTCTATTTGCTGCCACCATAAAGCATTAAGATAGCTGTGTATATTCCCGGCTCCCAGTTAAAATTCTTGCTCAGAGGAAATAAGCTATGTATATATAGAAAATAGTCACATCTCTGTAGGAGTGCTTTATGCCACAACCATCTGAAGAACTTTCAAATTCAGTATATTTTGGTGTCAGAGCAAATAAAACCAGACTTTTAATGAGTGAAAATTTCTAGTCTTCTCCATTTTTATTTTCTCTCCTGCCCATTATTGCAGATGCTTGAGCTAGCCTCTTCAGCTGAAAATTGATGGATCCAGAGCTAGCCACATGGAGTGCTCATATGATTTTTGCCATCTGTCTTTAAATGTAACACTCCAGCATGTATCTCGAAGTAACATAGTAAGAAAATCTCTACCTGGAATCACTAAGCAAGATTCAAGTCTACATTTTCCAAACATATAGATTATGGAAAGATCAAGAATTGAAAAGGAAAAAAAAGATCATTTATATATGGAAAATATATAAATATTATAAAAGAAGAAAGGAAAAGTGAAATAAAGTAGGAAGTTAATTGAACAGTAGGAATGAGATGGACAATTTCCAAGAACAATATATTCCTCCCACTCTAAAGCTGAGAAGCTTAATTTCCTCCCTTTATTTCATAATTACTGGGAGAACCTCTTCAGAGATAATATATTTTATTGGTTCAGTTAAAAAATATTTATTATACTGGATCTACATGAATCTGAATATAGTTGTTTTAAGCCTTTATTAAAATTGTATCTCCCTAGGTATTGTATATGTTAAATTATACCATATTTTAAATAGACTTTTAAAACAGGTTGGAATTATCATTGAATTTTGAGTAAATAAAGAGCTTTAGAATGAGTTGAAATAAATGTTGTGTGTAGAATTGTCTTTTGAATATATATATTTTTAATGGATATAATCATATTCAAACTAAAAGAGACTCTATGAACTGATATGAGCAAAGCAGTTGCATCCTGGAACATCATAAAACGAATGGGATTCGAAATTAAGCCCCACTCTTACTTGTAGGGAGATTTCTAATTAGAAGATTCTTCTTAGAGAGTATAATGTTATGTCATCAGCTCTTAGTCCCTTCTTAATATATCTTGGATATGGACCTTCAATTAAGGAAATCCATGTACAAAATCTCTATCTAAGAGAGTAGGTTTGAACCATCTCTTAAACTAAGTGGAACTCTGGAAACTCCCCAATGCTGTTTCAGTTCCTAAGGGAACACTACAATTAAGCAATTTGTAGTCTAGATAATACTTTTTAAAGGTAGAAAGTGCTTCCTCTATACCCATGTTTTGTTTTTTCATGAAGCATTAGAATCCATAAAGGATAGACTATTCAACCTAGACAGAAATTGGTAGTTACATGGAGAACAAAGATTTTTATGTTATTTGAGTTAGTTTGCATACTTTGAAATATTTTTATCTGCGACTTAGAGAAAAAATGCAGATGCTTAGCTTGACTCAGAAATTTTGGTCAAAATGAGAGGATATGTAAAACTAGATTTAATAGCAGTGCTTTTCCAGTTGTTGAAAGAAGAAAATCACCCATACAAAGTCATTAGAGTTTGAACATAAATGCAGAGTTGGGAGACTCTCTATTATAAAACTGGTGACCTATCAACTGAAAGTCAACTCTTCAATGACCAGGTGTCACTGAGAGAAATACTTTTGCTCTAGAAAACATACAGAGAAATATACTTCAGGGAAAAGCCCAACATAAGGCTGAAAGCATGTTATATATTGAGTCAGGAACAAATGGGAACTTGTGATGACAATTTTCACTAAGTTAAACTGACCCTTTTAAAATGAATTAACTTCCTAATATCAAAGTTTATCTTCATTGATAAAATGAGACACAGTAGAATACTGGCTGGGAAAATATCTGAACTCATCACAGAGTAAACAGAACCGATTTAAATGAAGTATGTAAGTCCTCTTAACAGGTATTTCCAAAATTTAGAATATTATTACAGCTTTCATGTATGATGTGAAAACAGCAGAGCCTGGTTTTCTGTTGTTTCTTACATGTTTCTAATTGATGTCACAAAGCTCAGGGGCTAGCTTTCTTGCATTTATAAAAGCTGTAATTGGGAACATGCTTTTCCATTTGTTGATTTAATAAGGGAGAAGGAGAGAGAAATAACATTGAGAAAATAGAGTTATTAAGTTGCTTAAATGAGACAGTATAATGAATAGGAAATAAAAAAGATTTTGGGGTGGGGTTAAATTAAGTGTGTGGCCTTACAAGTAATTTGAACCTTCTTATTCTTAATGTCTTTACTTAAGTAAAACATTTTAAGTAAAATAAGGGCAATAACACCCAGTTGGACAGGTTGTTGTGATAGGTATATGTATAATGTTTTAAAAAAAATTATCATGTGAAAAATGATACTGATTTTTTGTGATTGAGATATGCAGATATCCGGAGTTTATTGGAGAAACTAGAAGGTGATTATCCTGGATACCTTGAAATTATAGACAAAGAAAATCCACAGTGGGATCTTGTTCCCTGTGCAAATAAAGACAAGCTTGATAATAGAAAAGAGCTTACATGGTTACATTTTGCAGTAAGGAACAAAGTCTGAGGCATTTTGTTCTATGGGCATCCTGTTATTTGGGCCAGACTGTCATCTGGGTCACATCACCTTGCTTCATCTGCTTGCTAGGTTTGCTGGCCCACTTAACTGAAACTTTTTCTAGCAGGGAAGTAGACTATGATGTGAATTCTCAATGACCTTGTGATAAAATTAACTGACTTGTTTTATCTTCACACCTTTGGAAGCTTTGGGTATAATATGAAGAAGATATAAATAAAGTATTGATAGATGGTATTTCTCACTGCATTTGTCCCAGTGGGTACCTAACAGCAATAGCAACATAAGAAAGGAGTCTAATAAGACTCTCCATCAGAGTAAAGTCTATGATTTGTGCGTGAATTTAGAGGTGAAAGGATAGGGAAGGCTGTCTAGCCTGATTTTATTTGCAGCAGTGGATCTACCTCCGGCAATGGCAAAAGGAGTTTTTGGTTTTTGTGTCCCAACAATACATTAGGGAACTAAAGTAGAGTTTGAAATCTAGACCAAGATAATAGGTAAAGTATTTCTCCTTCTCTTTGCTCTTTGTGCATACACGTCACTGAGGGATATTTTATGGAGTGATGCCCCTTTAAAGACAGGATATAAATTTGAGATCTTATGTTCCTTCTATCTCTGTCTACACATTTATATGGGTACATTATTTATCTGTAAAATATAATTTATTATGTCTATTTAACTTCTTTTCTTACCCTAGATGATTGAGCAAGACATATATTGAAGAGATCTTGAAAAAAGTTGACTGTTCTATACAAGTCTAAGATCACTAACAGGAAATTTAGTGAAAATTGTACAAAGAAGAGAGGATAGGAAGAAGCCTTCTTTCGCCTTACCCTAGCCCTTTGTTTACCTCTTTTTGCTTTTCTTTTAAAATTAGAGGAATGGGAAATGAATTTATATAAAAAAACATTTTTTTTCTTTTCAAAGTTTGTTTTTATTGTGACCTCAGTGACAGTAATTAAACTGAGGCACTGCAAGAATTGTCTTTCAGTGATTAAGACCAGGGATTCTGGAGCTAGGCTGTTGGGTTTAAGCCTTGTCTCTGCCACTTAACTCAAGTTTGGAAAAGTCATTTAGCATCTCTGTTCCACAATTTCCTTTATGCCAAATGGGGCTAATTCCATAGGGTTGTTTTGAGGATCAATTGAATTATTTCTTGTGTAATTACTGAGAATAGTGTCTTCCTGAATTCTCAGAAATTATCAGCTTTTTTGCCTTCTTATTCTTATTATTGTAAAGGTAGCCATTTATTTTTTCCAGGAAATTTATGACAGGCCCAGGCTGATCAACTAACTTTAAATTTGTAGGGAGAGTGTGGAAGGATATTTGAAATTAATCACTTAGTATTTGGAGTATCAATGACTTCTTCAGAATTATGGTATTCTGACCCAGAATAAACTAAGAAGTTCCTCCATATTATCATTCATGAGTTCAGCATTGATGGGAGGTATGGGGGTTGCTAGAATTTATTCTGTATGGCAAATTTGAAATAGAATTAACCAAGGAATCCTGTCATAGCAAGAGACTGCAACAGTTAGTGTGACAGTGGATGCCGAATGTGGCAAGTATATAATATAATGACAACAATTCTACATGCTCCTAAGTCTACTGTGTAATTAATTTGAATTCATCTCTGTATCTGGGAATTGAGGCTATTAAACATTTTCCCTTCAGTTGGAGAAGTCGGAGCTTTAGATTTCTTATTGATATTATGTCCAGTAGAGAGAATTAAAGCTTTAAAATTAAACAAACCAGTTGTACTTTTGTGTCAGACTGTGACAGACTGTGCCCTGGAAGAAAAAGCCTCTGATACCTCTCTTTTCTTCTACCCTACCATCTTTCCTCTAATGATTTCACACATCTAACAAATTATACATATAATAGTTTAAAAAGGATACATATTCAATAAATAAGAAATTTGTGGGACTTCCCTGGTGGTCTAGCGGCTAAGACTCTATGCAGGCGGCCTGGGTTTGATCCCTGGTCAGGGAACTAGATCCCATATGCCCAACTAAGAGTTTGCATGGCACAACTAAAGATCCCACATGCCTCAACTAAAGATCTGGCATGCTACAATGAAAATCAAAGATCCTGTGTGCCACAACTAAGATTCCGTGCAGCCAAATAAATGAATATATAAAAAAAGAAATTTGTGTTGATTTGAATTGTCCACAGGAAGAAAAAAATGTTGTTCATTTATAAATTTCATCAATAAATGTTTATTGCAGTCACTCTTTTAATCATTGGGACATGAGTAGTGAGCAAGAACAAGGCCCCTCTACAGTGAAATGAGATAGAAAACATACAAACAATAAGTATACAAAAATGTTAATTTCAGAAATTGATCAATTTAATGGAAGGAATTAAATAGGATAATGTAATAAAGAAAATGAGCCAAGACAGACATAGGTTAAATTTTGTCTTCAAAGAAAACCCCAATAATGTGATACCAAAATAATATTGCCTCTCCTATGCTAAGTGCTCATGGAAAACACTATCTGGTCACTACCTGATAACATTTCTTTCTTTTTTTTAATCCTTTGCTAACTAGCAAAACTGAGATTTAAATTAGGAATTTGGGGGCAACATACTTCAAGATGAACTGAGTGAATCCTGATTACCTTAAGCTAATCATGTTAATTCCATTCCCTTTGACTATTGGCTTAGGAATAATAATCATATAATGTAATTCTTAGTCATTAGACTTGAAGGAATATCTATTAACAGGTTCTGGAAAAATTTTATGTTTTTACAAAGGGATAAAAGGAAGAGACGTTCTTCTTGTCTTTGAGCTGTGCTGTGTGCAGATGTAACACATGGAGCTGCTATAGCCCTCTTGTCACTTTGAAGGGACTGGTTTCAAAGCCACAGCCAATATATTAGTTGAAAGAAGGAAGGAACCTGGGCCTTTGATGGTTTTGATGAGTTCTGAAATAAACAACCTTAACAAAATCTATCTCATATTTCTCATGTGGTGAGATATTTAGTGAAGCCATTTTGAGTTTATTATTTTTTCTTAGCCCAAGGCATCCTAATTGACTTTTTCTTTTGCAGTGTTAACATCTATTTTCCCAAACACAGCATGTTCCTCAGTTGATTGGTATATAATGATATTTGACCGAATAGAACAAAAGATTTCATATCAAAACCATCTAAAGGAAAATGATGCTCCACAGTGCATAATGGAATCATCCTCATTGATTTGAAATTGTCCCTGAACTGAATAGCATTTGCAAAATTCTTCCCAATCTAGCCTCAACTTGTATTTCCAGTATTATTTCCTTCCTTATTTATAACTTCATCCTCTCTAAGCATCTGATTTTTTTTTTTTTTTTTACCATCTACTGGAGTACCTTATGGTTGAAAAATCTTTCTATATGCCTTCACCTTTCTATATGCCTTCTCATTGTTATCCTGGAAACTCAGACCTCATCTTCTCTGTGAAGCCTTCCCTGAGGAAGAAAGATTTTCTCTCTCTTTGCTGCCACTATAAGGAGAGCATTATTATCTCCTTTAGCACAGACATTTTCTCCTCATTTTGTAACTGGATTTACATTTCTGCTTCCTTGGGCTTCTTAAGGGCATAGAAGTCATTTTACTTATGATTGGATTTCCCCACTGTGTTGGTAAGATGTAAATACTGCTCATATATGGTACAAATGTGAGAAATGAGGTGCTGGTGGAGAATTGATCGCTCTTCAGTGCTATTGTTTCTTGTGCAATAAACTCTTTGGCCAGGTGATATATGACAGTCAAGGGTCGGAAGGCTGTGAGGGTTTAAGTGTGCCTGGGCTCCAATAAGAGGAGACATTAGTGACAACTCAGGCAGAAAATAATGACTAAGATTGTTTTTGATTTTTAATCATCATTTTCTGCTTGGACACAGCATGAGAGAAATACCAGTGGTCTTGTTTAGTGAGATTCTCCTGTGTACTGTTTCTTCAGAAAAAGTCGAAAGGATCTTATTTTGCAAGTTGATTTCTCCTCCCACTTCATTTTGCAGTATCAGCAACAGAACAGCCAGCACCTCTTTACGTGTCAGAACTGTTCACGGTTAATTTTAAAAACACACAGGGCAGCTCTGCATTTAGTATAGATTATTAGGAAATGTGTCTGACTCTCCTAGTTTCATGAAACAAAACAGCCTTTACTGTCATCCTTGCCCAGATCTATTAAACGTGGAGACAGATCCAATTTGTTAAAGACAGTACAAAGAAAGAAAAATTTATAAGTTTTCAAAATAGGAGAGAGAAAGCAGGCTTGAGAACAGTTGGTTGTTGTTTTGATCATTATCTGCTCCTTCAAGGATTTTGTCATCTTTGGGATGAAAATTGGCTCAAGTCTCTGAACATCAGATTCAGTTTCTTTCTTTTAAAGTGAGGAGAATTATACAGATGACTTCTGAGACCTTTCAGGATCAGACCTTCTGAGATTTTTTTTTTTTCCTATTGGAGAGACATCTTGTATTGCATGCATCTTGAATCTTCATGTTGAATCTAATCAATTATTATTGATAAAAAATAAGGACAAGTGAAAGATCATCTCCTGTTTTTGAATGAATGAAAATAATTCATTATAATTATTTTTAGTAAGTGGTATTAATATCATAATTGGTATTAAACAGAGTGCACAGAGAATAAAACGTAAAGACTATAACATTCACTCTTAACAGTTTTTCATTTTGTGGTCCTAAGAAATTTCAGAACCATACATAAGGTGTCCAAAGTTATGTATTGTACAGTGACTCTGGAAATTCTAAATGATCAGTGTATTGCTGAGAAGTATTTCTTCTCTTGGGGAATTTTCTCATTAAAACGAATGCTTTCCCACAGTGATATATTTTACATTTGGAATAAACTGCACTTCAGAATTTAGAGAATTACTAATGGGCTTTGGGTGCCTTTTCTTATTGCAGTTAAAATGCTGCATTCAAAAGGAAACCTTTCAAGAGAATAATGGAGTGATGTTTGTACTGGAAAGATGAATGATCTTGGTGTGAATTCCTCTTCGGATGTTACCTCCAGAGTTTAGGAGTTTCTAACTTTTCTGGATTACCTCAGAAAACTGAACACATGGGAAATGGAATTGTTCTACTTTTCAGCCTCAGCATTAATAACCCGGGATAAGATTTGCATTTTAGGGTAAAAAATCAGAACCATCTTAGCCATAAAATTGCTCTTTCACAGTGTTTGCAGCAAGTGCAAGATTTACATAACATTTCAACTGCAAGTTAGAAAAGGTCAAGATGATTGAAGCATTATTTAAATTCAGAAATGATTCAAAATAATAAATGACATACTTTATTCAGCAGATCAGGTAACTTACAAAGGGAAAACTCACAAGGAGGCAGGAAAAAATCTTTCATCTAGGGATTAAAAAGACTGAGCTTTCCTGAAGACCTGGCTCTCACACTTTCTTTGGGCAGAGGTTTCTCATCTGTGAAAAAAGTTCATGGAATTATGACATAGTTCAAGTCCAGTGTTTTTCAGTATGGTAATTCATCCTTTTCTTTTGAAGAATCATTACACATGTGACTTAGAGGGAATAAATACTGATGAAATGTTCTTATTAAAACATCATTTTAAAATCAGAAAATTAAGTTACTTTAAACAATGATTCCATATGGACTATGTCCCAGTCACTGTTCTACATATTGGGGGCACATTCTTAACTGCATGCTCCCTGCCTTTTGAGTATTCTTAGTTGGTATTTGGAGAGTAAGAATGACTGCATAAGAAGTTTATTTATGTCATCTTTCATTGTTTAGGATAGGAAAGCAATGCAAAATCAGGAAATTAGTGACAAAAGGATTAACTTCAGAATGTAGTTATCTCCAGGTGTAGTAGATACTTTATTTGGGGAGTTTGTAAGAAGGTCAAGCCAGATAACCTTTAAAAATTAAGAAATGTAATTACTGTAGCTACTTAATGAAATTCCAGCTCCTGAATGTCTCCCATCTCTACATGTTATTCTGTTGTACCTGTCTGGGATGATTTGTTCCCATTTCTTTGAAGCCAGTTCTTAGAATTGTGGCAGCTTATGACCAACCTAGACAGCATATTCAAAAGCAGAGACGTTACTTTGCCGACTAAGGTCCGTCTAGTCAAGGCTATGGTTTTTCCTGTGGTCATGTATGGATGTGAGAGTTGGACTGTGAGGAAGGCTGAGCACCGAAGAACTGATGCTTTTGAACTGTGGTGTTGGAGAAGACTCTTGAGAGTCCCTTGGACTGCAAGGAGATGCAACCAGTCCATTCTGAAGGAGATCAGCCCTGGGTGTTCTTTGGAAGGAATGATGCTAAAGCTGAAACTCCAGTACTTTGGCCACCTCATGTGAAGAGCTGACTCATTGGAAAAGACTCTGATGCTGGGAGGAATTGGGGGCAGGAAGAGAAGGGGACGACAGAGGATGAGATGGCTGGATGGCATCACTGACTCGATGGCCATGAGTCTGAGTGAACTCCGGGAGATGGTGATGGACAGGGAGGCCTGGCGTGCTGCAATTCATGGGGTCGCAAAGAGTCAGACACGACTGAGCGACGGAACTATGAACTATGTCATGGCTACAGTCTGGTCATCACGTGGTTCACTTCTTCCACCTGATGGAGGTTTCGTTATCTACAAGACAGCTCAGAGAATGTGGTTCAGAGTGGTATCTATAGCCCTTGAGGAGGAACTAAAGGTCCTTGACTATGTTTACTGACTAAACTATTATTATTTGGTCTTGTTGGATTGTTTTCTTTTGTTTCTATATTTTATGACTTCTCTGATTAAACTTATTCTTTAGTTCAGTCCCTCAGTAGTGTCCGACTCTTTGCAACCCCATGAATTGCAGCACGCCAGGCCTTCCTGTCCATCACCAATTCCAGGAGTTCACCCAAACTCATGTGCATCGAGTCAGTGATGCCATCCAGCCATCTCATCCTCAGTCGTCCCCTTCTCCTGCCCCCAACCCCTCCCAGCATCAGAGTCTTTTCCAATGAGTCAGCTCTTCGCATGAGGTGGCCAAAGTACTGGAGCTTCAGCTTTAGCATCATTCCTTCCAAAGAACACCCAGGACTGATCTCCTTCAGAATGGACTGGTTGCATCTCCTTGCAGTCCAAGGGACTCTCAAGAGTCTTCTCCAACACCACAGTTCAAACGCATCAATTCTTCGATGCTCAGCTTTCTTCACAGTCCAACTCTCACATCCATATGTGACCACAGGAAAAACCATAGCCTTGACTAGACGGACCTTTGTTGGCAAAGTAATGTCTCTGCTTTTGAATATGCTATCTAGGTTGGTCATAACTTTCCTTCCAAGGAGTAAGTGCCTTTTAATCTTATGGCTGCAATCACCATCTGCAGTGATTTTGGAGCCCCCAAAAATAAAGTCTGACACTGTCTCCCCTGTTTCCCCATCTATTTCCCATGAAGTGATGGGACCAGATGCCATGATCTTTGTTTTCTGAATGTTGAGCTTTAAGCCAACTCTTTCACTCTCCTCTTTCACTTTCATCAGGTGGCTTTTGAGTTCCTCTTCACTTTCTGCCATAAGGGTGGTGTCATCTGCATATCTGAGGTTATTGATATTTCTCCTGGCAATCTTGATTCCAGCTTGTGCTTCTTCCAGCCCAGCGTTTCACATGATGTACTCTGCATATAAGTTAAATAAGCAGGGTGACCATATACAGCCTTGACGTACTCCTTTACCTATTTGGAACCAGTCTGTTGTTCCATGTCCAGTTCTAACTGTTGCTTCCTGACCTGCATACAGATTTCTCAAGAGGCAGGTTTGGTGGTCTGGTATTCCCATCTCTTTCAGAATTTTCCACAGTTTATTGTGATCCACATAGTCAAAGGCTTTGGAGTAGTCAATAAGGCAGAAAGGGCTGAGAGGAGCAACCCCACATCCAAGGTCAGGAGGGGCGGCTGTGAGGAAACTTATTCTGTGGCTAAGAATAAATGAATAATCCCAAACAAAATCTGGGTAGAAATATGGATGTTAAAGGTCTTTCTGGTGAAGTATCAAATGGAAGTGAGGAACAGATTATTAGAAATGGGAGGAAAGGTGATCCTTGTTGAAAGTGGCAAAGAACTTAACTGAGTTGGGTTCTACCATTTTGTGGAAGGTAGAACTTGTCAATGATGAAATTTGATGATTTTAAGCAAAATGTTGAAGGTGCAGCCTGGATCCCTCTGACTGCTTATACTAAAATGCAAGAGTAGCGTGAGATGAATTGAAAAAGGAGTTATTGAGCGAAAATGAATCCAGCGTCGGGATTTAGAAAATTCTCAGTCTGTCCTTACTGCAAAAATGAGAAAGATTGCTCTGAAGAGAACACTAAGTCTGTGGATGAACAACTATTTGATAAGGAGACCATGGATGTGATTCATGGGCTTAATCAGCCATTTCAACAGAAGCCAGGAATAGAGGTGGAATTATACCAGAAGAGCTATCAATCTGAAGTAAAGAAGAGAGAGAGCAAGTCGCATGGGATGAAGAAAGGCTGACAGACATCTCAGATTCTAAAGGACCAGACTGTAGAGTTATTTGGTTGCAATGTGTCCGCCCTATTCTTCAAGGAAGGGGAAGAATGACCCCCAAAGCAGTTCTGAGCTGCCCCTGCCACCACAGACCCAGGGGCAAGGCTGTTTGCTCCTGTTTCAGAAAGCGAGGCTGCTGCCCTGAGCCTCAGTGTCTGGGCTCTCATGGAGCCAAGGCATCCCACGGAGCCATCGGTGTGATGCTGCTGCCCCCAGTGAGCCTGGAACATGGAACATGGATCCAAACTGGATTATTCTACAGCCTAAGATCTGATGAAATTTGCTTTTTTTAAAAAAGCTGCTTGGTCAATAAGTTTATTGTCTTCATCTCAAAAATCTCCACAGAATATCGCGATGTGGCTTATTAGCCCTTAGCAGCCCACTCCAGCTCTGGGGAAGGCTGTCTTTGTCTGAGCTGCCTAATCTTTCTTCTGGGCAAGAGACATTTTGGGGCAATTTCACCTCTTTTTTAAAACTTCTTTCTTGTGCTTTCTTCTCATGGGCCAGATTCTCTCCTATAGCAGCATGAGCATTCTTAGACAGCTCCTCCATGATATCTGGAGTTTCTTTGCTCTTTATGTATTGAAATAATTGTTTCTTGTAAGCATCTTCATTTTCTTCCATTAAGTAACTGATACAATCTGCGATATTCCATAATGTGCTTCTGATATACTTCTGTATTGAACTCCTGGCTTTCTGAATCATAATCAGGAAATCGTTTTGTACGGTGAGGGATACACAAGCTTTCATCTACAGTTTTCTTCAAGTTTCCATTCCATTCTAATGGAATTCGCTAAACTCTGGATTTATTTGGGACCTTCCAGCTCTTCCTTCCTTCTTTCCTATTTCTCCATTTTGGAATGGGAATGCCTGTTCTATGCCTGTCTCACCATCTTATTTTGGAAACTCATAACCTGTCTGGTTTTATAGGTTCATAGAGAGGATTTCTGCCTTAGAATGATGCTACCTCAGGTCTCACCCATATCCGATTTAGATGACATTCAGATAAGACTGTTGACTTTAGATTTCCGAATTGATCCTGGAATGAGTTAAGAATTTGGAAGCTGTTGAGATGGAATGGATGTATTTGCATGTGATAAAGATATGAATTTAGAGGAGCCAAGGATGGAATGCTATGGACGGATTTGTGTACCCTCAATTTATCTGTTCAAGCCTCAACTTCCAATGTGACTGTATTTGGAGAATACAGGGACTTTATGTAAATAATCAAGGTTAAATGAGGTTATAAAGGTAAGCCTTGATCTGAAAGGAGTAGTGTCCTTATGGGAAGAGACAAGAGTGAACTATGTGAAATGATATGTTAATTAACTTGACTGTTGTAATTATTTCCTTAATGTGTGTGTGTGTGTATATATATATATATATATATATATAAAGTCATCATGATGTACACCTTAAATATATACAGTGTTTATTTAAAAAATTTTAAAACAAGATTAAGCTGGTTCCATCTCTCTTTCTCCACCATGTGAGAACACAGTGAAAGAATCACTGTCTGAAACCCAGGAAAAAAAGCCCCTACCTTAAACAGAATAGGACTTCCTGGTGGCTCAGACGGTAAAGTGTCTGTCTACAATGTGAGAGACCTGGGTTCGATCCCTGGGTTGGGAAGATTCCCTGGAGAAGGAAATGGCAACCCACTCCAGTACTTCTTGCCTTGAAAATGCCATGGACGGAGGAGCTTGGTGCAGGCTACTATCCATGGTGTTGCAAAGAGTTGGGCATGACTGAGTGACTTTACTTCACTTAAACAGAATTGGCCAGCACCTTGATCTTAGATTTTCTAGCCTCCAGAACTGGGAGAAAACAAATTTTTGTTGTCCACACTTTTTTCTGGGCTATGCTGTGTGACCTGTGGGATCTTAGTTCCCTGACCAGGGAAGGAACCCATGTTCCTTGGAAGCCCCATTGGAAGAGTGGAGTGTAACCACTGAAGCCTGTGTTGTTCACTGTTCTGTTGGGTTTTGTTCTGGCTTCTCTTGCACACTAATACCATCCTTTAAAATCCCTTCCTTTTTTCTTTTGTATCCAGAAATATATATATATATATATATATATATATATATATAGTTTTTGCTATATTTTTAAGAGTTCTTTAATGCTTAATCATTTATAAGTGTTTCAAATACCTTCTCCCACTCCATCGCTTATCTGTTTATACCCTTATGGTTAAATTTGATGAATAAAAATAATTTAAATGTAATTTATGTATCTTTCTGACATGATTAGTTTTCTTGAGCCTTATTTTAGAAGTCTCTCTACTCTAAGGTCATCATAGCTTCCTATGTTGCAACCTATTTTTCTGTCCAGTATGGTAGCCACTAGTCACATGTGGTTATTGAGCACTTGAAATGTGGCTAATCTGAACTGAGATGTGCTAGAAGTATAAAACATGCATTTCAAAAATTGAGTGTGAAAAATGAATATCACATATAAAATATATATTTTGGGGGCTGTTGGGATATATAAAAATATATATTTATATAAAACATAAAATAATATTTTATATGATTTCATATATAAATAATATTTTATGTGCTATGTATATATACTATTATATATACATAATTATGTAGACATATATTATTAATGCCTAATATAACTCTATGGGTATGGAATTTGTAGTCCATAAAAGTTTATATTCACAATGGTTGGTCATTGCCATTTACTGTAGCACTTTGGAATTCTGAGGTCAGTCTGACTATTGTTCCTTTTTATATCTACTACATTTTTTTTTCTGCCTGATTGGGAAATATTAAGATTTTCCCCAAAGATGTTTCTTTCCATTAATTTCACTTGGTAATTACTTTTACGTATCCCTTGAAATGTAAGTATTTTCACTACTATATCTGTTTCCTCCTTCATATGTATTTTTGTAGTTAATATTATACATTTACTACTTTTTTCTTATCTTTTATGTCTTTTAGCTTTTACCTTATTTTAATATGCATACTTTTCCTTTGACCTTTGAATGGATCATTTAGGCTGATCTTCTGCTGTTTATTGACTTAAACAGTTTTTTTTGTTTGTTTGTTTTCATTTCTATAGAGTTTTATTTTGAAATAACTTTAGATTACAGAAGCATTACAGAGATAGTCACAAAAAGATGTTTCTATGTAGCCTTTACACATTTCCTAATAACAGCTTACATAACCATTTACACAGTACATTTATCAAAACTAAGGCAATATTGTTGATAAAATACTATTAACTAGGTATCAGTTCAGTTCAGTCCAGTTCAGTTCAGTCACTCAGTCGTGTCTGACTCTTTGCGACCCCATAAATCGCAGCACACCAGGCCTCCCTGTCCATCACCAAATCCTGGAATCCACTCAGACTCATGTCCATCGAGTCAGTGATGCCATCCAGCCATCTCATCCTCTGTTGTCCCCTTCTCCTCCTGCCCCCAATCCCTCCCAGCATCAGAGTCTTTTCCAATGAGTCAACTCTTCGCATGAGGTGGCCAAAGTCCTGGAGCTTCAGCTTTAGCATCATTCCTTCCAATGAATACCCAAGGACTGATCTCCTTTAGGATGGACTGGTTGGATCTCCTTGCAGTCCAAGGGACTCTTAAGAGTCTTCTCCAACACCACAGTTCAAATGCATCAATTCTTCAGTGCTCAGCTTTCTTCACAGTCCAACTCTCACATCCATACAGGACCACTGGAAAACCATAGCCTTGACTAGATGGACCTTCGTTGGCAAAGTAACAACTCTGTTTTTCAATATGCTATCTAGGTTGGTCATAACTTTCCTTCCAAGGAGTAAGTGCCTTTTAATTTTATGGCTGCAATCACCATCTGCAGTGATTTGGGAGCCCCCAAAAATAAGTCTGACACTGTCTCCAATGTTTCCCCATCTATTTCCCATGAAGTGATGGGACCAGATGCCATGATCTTTGTTTTCTGAATGTTGAACTTTAAGCTAACTTTTTCACTCTTCTCTTTCACTTTCATCAAGAGGCTTTTTAGTTCCTCTTCACTTTCTGCCATAAGGGTGGTGTCATCTGCATATCTGAGGTTATTGATATTTCTCCCAGCAATCTTGATTCCAGCTTGTGCTACACAGAAGAACTGTACAAAAAAAATCTTCAAGAGCAAGATAATCATGATGGTGTGATCACCCACCTAGAGCCAGACATCCTGGAATGTGAAGTCAAGTGGGCCTTAGAAAGCATCTCTACCAACAAAGCTAGAGGAGGTGATGGAATTCCAGTTGAGCCATTTCAAATCCTGAAAGATGATGCTGTGAATATGCCGCACTCAATATGCAAGCAAATTTGGAAAACTCAGCAATGGCCACAGAACTGGAAAAGGTCAGTTTTCATTCCAATCCCAAAGAAAGGCAATGCCAAAGAATGCTCAAACTACCGCACAATTGCACTCATCTCACATGCTAATAAAGTAATGCTCAAAATTCTCCAAGCCAGGCTTCAATAATATGTGAACCATGAACTTCCAGATGTTCAAGCTGGTTTTAGGAAAGGCAGAGAAACCAGAGATCAAATTGCCAACATCTGCTGGATCATGGAAAAAGCAAGAGAGTTCCAGAAAAACATCGATTTCTGCTTTATTGACTATGCCAAAGCCTTTGACTGTGTGGATCACAATAAACTGTGGAAAATTCTGAGAGAGATGGGAATACCAGACCACCTGACCTGCCTCTTGAGAAATCTGTATTCAGGTCAGGAAGCAACAGTTAGAACTGGACATGGAACAACAGACTGGTTCCAAATAGGAAAAGGAGTATGTCAAGGCTGTATATTGTCACCCTACTTATTTAACTAACTAGGTATAGACAATTTTAATTTCCCAGTTTTAAAACTAAGGTCTTTTTTCTGCTTGTAGGTTCATTTCAGGATGAACCACATTACGTTTAGTTGCTATGTCTCCTTAGGCACCTACAACCTGACAGTAGTGGTCTTTATTTGTCTTTCTTGACCTTGACAATTTTGAAGAGTACTTTGTAGAATAGTATTTTGTAGAATGTCCTTTAAATTGGATTTTTCTGATATTTTCTTGTTTTGAGAGTACCCAAGATTTGTTTTAATAGTGTGACAAGACAGGGACTTCCCATGTGGTCCACTGGATAACACTCCATGCACCCAGTGCAGGGGGCCTGAGTTTGATTCCTGGCCAGGGAACTAGATCCAATGTGCCACAACTAAGACTTCTCATGTCAGGACTAAAAATTCCACATGCTGTATCTAAATGCAACTAAAGATCCCTCCTGCCTCAAGGAAGATGGAAGATATGATATGCTGCAACTAAGACCTGGAATAGCCAAATAAATACTAAAAAATATAGTATGACAAGACAATCCAGACCCGGGAAGGACAGTCATGAGGAAAGAGGTTTATTAGACTCCTAGAAATAGAATGTATGGCAAGTCATACAGGGCCATGTGGGAACCACCAGAGTTTGTCATGAGGCAAGGGGAACAGGTTTGATTTAGGATTCCAACTTCAGTGGGCTCTGGCATGTAGAGACTGTCTTGGATTGTCTGATAGCTGGCCATGTAGTTATTAGAGGGAGTGGATAGTGGTCCAGAGGGTGAGAGCCTGATAAATGAGGTGGGTGGGGATAAAGGTTCTTGATTAATTACTTTGCACAGGATAGGAGCACTGGCAGATGAGTCCTCTCTTTGTCTCTAGTAATTAGCTAACCCTGGGAGGGTCACTCCCTCTAGGGTCAGCAAGACCCCAAAGTGTTAACGCACTGAAAGCAGGAATAAAAAATCATGGTTAATACAGTTCTCATGATTGATCTAAGGGACTCTCTATTTAGATTTGGAGTTAGTGACCATGGTTTTCATTTTGAAAAAAGAATCTTTTCTGATTTCAGAATATTTTGTTTTCATGATTTACTCCTTTGCATACCTCAACTGAGTGACTTCACTTTCACTTCACTTTTATGCACTGGAGAAGGAAATGGCAACCCACTCCAGTGTTCTTGCCTGGAGAATCCCAGGGACGGGGGAGTCTGGTAGGCTGCCGTCTATGGGGTCGCACAGAGTCGGACACGACTGAAGCAGCTTAGCATGATATGTCTTTTTAATAAGTTGGAGATTTTAAATGTTGTCTTATTCTTGCTTCAGTGTTGTTTCATAAAAGTTCACTTTTGTTCTCCTATCATTGTTTTTGTTCAAACAATTGAGTTTTCCCAGGTGATTGGTGTCTTCTTTTCACCTACATTTTCCTTTCCACATAGAAAGTTGTTTGCATAGTACTGGAGATGAGATGAATTCTATTCCAGGTTTTGAAGGTCTTTATTCAAATATTTCCTTCACAGATAGAGGGAAAATTGAAATGTTTATAATAAATTTATTTTTATTTTTTTCAGATTTCAAAGTCAGTAGGCTATTGGCTATGATCTGCAGATTAATTTACCTGTGACAGTTTGCATTTCTTTCCAATCATTTTTCTACAAACTTATTTTTTCCCCCCGGGACTTTATTGCTGGGAAATTTACCATGCTATTTAAAGGAAAGCATGGCTTATATGTACAAGCTTATGAAATTATTAAAATTATTATATTATGTGCTGTGTTAGCTTGCCTTCCCCAGATGCAGAATCTGAGGTGGGGAATGCTGAAGCCTGAATGACATCACTGAGATTGACCTGCGGTGAGGACAGGAGGCTGGGTTTTGCACCCTGTGTCAGTCATTGTCTATGGGTTCCCATAGGGCTGGGAGGCTGGGAAGCAGTGTATAACTGTCTAGGTGAGTCTGCTCCCATTGGTTGAATAGTTATAAACCATTAACAAACAACCAACTCACAGCTGATGTGGAATGGGCAGATGGGGGCTGGGTGGGCACCAACATTGTTTTCTGCATTTACAATAGCTCCAAGGGTCAACTAGAAAGAAAATGTAGTTTCTCTTTATATTTCTGGTCGTCAGATCTTAAAGTAGCCTTTTCAATGATGAGTAAACGAACATCTAGGGTTATAAAGAACTGCTATGTTTGAAAGAAGATATCGACAAAACAAAAATTCTTAATAGCTGTGCTTCCTATGACATGAATTAAGTTTAACAGAAAATAAGTACTAAGAATATACAACCTGTATTTAGGGGTATTTATAAAAAATATAACTTTTCAGAAGTAGTAGGCTATGTTAATTATCCACCTGAGTTCCTTTTGTATCCAAATCCCCAACAAACTGAACTGTAATGTGGTTGTCAATCTACAAACAGAAGTGAATTTAAAAAGTATTAATAGAAAAAAACAAGAGCTGTTATAAATAGTGCTTCATATGCCTTGTATGTATTATACAACCTGTCCTAAGACTGAAAGGACTTGGGAATATGGGAAAATTTGGTAATACATCCATTCAAAATTCAAATCCAAATTTCACTTCCATTCAGTTTTGCAGCATTATTGTAGTGCTCAATGATCAACATCGTCCCAGGTTTGGTGGAGGAAAGACATAAAGAAAGCCTGAAGGCTGTTGTTCTCGAGAGGAAATGCAGATGGCCAACAGGCAAATGAAGAGATGCTGAACATCCTAACCATTAAGGAAAGGAAAATCAAAACCACAACAAGCTGTCATCTCACACCTGTCAGAATGGTGATTATCAAAAAGAACGCACAAAAAACAAATGCTAGCGAGGATGTGGGGAAAACGGAACCCTCCTACACTGTTGCTGGGAATGTAAACTGTGCGGCCACTGCGGTAAACATTATGGCGGTTTCTCAAAAAAACTAAAAATAGAAAAAACCCTCAAAACACTAGTTTGAAAAGATACATGTATATGCGTAATCTCATATTGTATGTGCTTCTCCGAGGAAATAAGCTAACACAAGTGGCTATGAGAGTGGTCCAGAACAGGTGGAAGGATGAAGGTGTGGGACTATCTCGCTAAGCACTTGGTGGGCAGAGAAGACGCCATCCTGAGCAGATCATCCCTGGAAAAATGCGGTGTCCCAATTGCTAAATATCTCACTAACGGAAACCTGGTGGAGCACACCAGTGCAGGGAAATGCCCTTGTAGAGGTGTGATGATTTAGAGATAAATGGGGGAGGTGGAGGATGCTTACGAAGGCAGCAGCCCAGCTTCAGAACAAAATGAAGATTTGAAAGAATCACATAGTTCTAGAGACATTTGAACGTTCATCATCTAAGACAGGGGCTTCCTAGGTGGTGCCAGTGCTAAAGAACCCTCTTGCCAATGCAAGAGACATAAGAGATGCAAGTTCGATCCCTGGGTTGGGAAAATCTCCTGGAGGAGGGCATGGCAACCCACTCCAGTATTCTTGCCTGGAAAATCCCATGGACAGAGGAGCTTGGTGGGCTACAGTCCATGGGGCCTCACAGAGTTGGACGCGACTGAAGAGACCTAGCATCCACACATGCACCAGACAAGCCACCCACACCTTCCGAGATCACAAGTGAAGATGCAGGCAGTTTAGAATGGAAGGTGGAGGAGCATGACGATGAGTTCCACTTGGGGCCTGGTGACTAACCACAGTGACTGAAATTCTGGTTCATTCTACAATGTCCCCTTCAAAGACTGGGGAGAGGGACCCACAGGAATGATGGGGAAGTTGCTCTCAAAACTTTCATGAAGTAGGAGATCTGTAAGACATAAAGGTTGGCTGTGTAGCTGTGGAAATACATTGCTGTACTCTCCTGCTACAGGGAGCATAACTAACTGATGGCCTCTGCTGTTGAGTCTGAAATCAACCCCCATGTTTGCATGGAGACTGTGTTTCCTAATGGCTATTCCTACTTAATGACTGAGCATAGCAGGGGTTTTAAGGCAGGTTCATCCTAGTGAGGTGTGGGAAAGTCAGATGGATGACATATGACATTAACATATTATATATATATGTACACATATTTATATACATATGTGTATGAAAGAAAAATCTTAGTTTTTATTATTTCATTGCTAAGAGTTTTTAAATGTTAAGAAACCTCAGTCTCTTGGTTTGGTGACTATGGTGATCATTTTATAATATATACAAACATTAAATCATTATGTTGTAAACCTAAAAGCAACACATTACATATGTCAGTTATATCTCAATTAAAAAAAAAGAAACCTCAGGAACCACACAATTAAAATGAACAGAAGGCATGAAAATGAGACACAAATAGCCAGGAAATGAAGTTTGTTCTTTCTTCTTTCATCATTAAGAGAATTTTATAGGAATCTTTCATGATTAAAGGAATTGTAAAAGTGAGATATTTTCTCACCTTTTACATTTGCAATGATTGATTGAGTAACCTAGTGCTTTTAAGGATATTGGGATGAGGGTAAATTTATGTACCATTTTTGTGAGTTTACTTCTGATCACTGATTATTGAAAGTTTTGTGGAGGACAGTTTTTTACCATTTATTGAAAATTTTAAATGACATTTCCTCTGACAATGATCCTATGGTTAGGAAGCGTTCAGAGTAGTATAAGCAGAAGGACATTGGACTACACTATTGTCTGTGATAAGCAAAAACTTCCTGGGAGCTAATACTTATTGAATCCTTACGGTATGCCATAAAGAAGGCTGAGTGCTGAAGAACTGATGCTTCTGAACTGTGGTGCTGGAGAAGGTTCTTGAGAGTCCTTTGGATAGCAAAGAGATCAAACCAGCCAATCCTAAAGGAAATCAACTGGAATATTCATTGGAAGCACTGATGCTGAAACTGAAGCTCCAATACTTTGGCCACCTGATGAGAAGAGTCGACTCATTGGAAAAGACCCTGATGCTGGGAAAGATTGAAGGCAGGAGGAGAAGTGGGCAACAGAGGCTGAGATGGTTGGGTGGCTTCACCAACTCAATGGACAGGAGTTTAAGCAAAGTCTGGGAGATAGTGAAGGACAAGGAAGCCTGGTGTGCTGCAAGTTTATGCGGTTGCAAAGAGTTGGGCATGACTTAGCGACTGAACAACATTTTATGTCAAAAATTGTTCTAAGCAACTTACATGCATTAGCTTGTTAATCCCTGCAGCAATCCTACGAGGTAGGTACAGGTGAGGAAACTTTACAGGAGAGGAAACTAAGGCACAGAGAGGTTAAGTCACTTGTCCAAAGTCTGGTTAGTGGTGGAAAGGAAATTGAACCCAGATAGTCTGGCTCTGGTGTCCAAGATCTTAACCACTATGCACATTACTTTTTTTTTTTTTTTTAATTTGTCTGCTTTGGATCTTATTTCCAGTATAAGAGATTTTAGTTGCAGCAAGAGGGATCTTTCTTTGTGGTGCATGGGCTTCTCTCTAGTTGTGGGTAGTGGGCTCCAGAGTGAGCAGGCTCAGTAGCTGTGGTTCTCAGGCCTAGTTGTGCCGCAGCATGTGGACATGCTTAGTTCCCTGGCCAGGGATCAAACCCGTGTTTCCTGTGTTGAAAGGCAGATTCTAAGCCACTGGACCACAAGAGAAGTCCCCACATTACTTCCAGATAAATCGTGGCACAGATTCACAATTGCGTAGCCACAATTTTGAAATTCAGTTCTGATAACTGAAAGCTCTAATCGGAACACATGTGATGAAAAATCAGATCGACCTAGCTGAATTCAAATGGCAACAAAACCTGAGACAAACTGCCATGAATCTATTTATAGCTACTTGCCACATTTGGTGACATATTAATTAATGTTTCACTGCAGAAATATCAATGTATTTGATTATAGGATGCTGTCCATATCCTGCTGGATATTTCATAATATATAGCATATACACTGTATGTGGATGAATTAAATACTTAGGAGATAGAATCAGTAGTAATGGAAAGCTGGGATGAACTGAAGGAGAGGGAGGCTTGAAGAGGGACTCACGGTTTAGTAATTTATATACCTACGTAGATTTGTAAGCCATTCACTGAAAAAGGAAACATTATAATGGGATGGGTTTGGAGGAAGAATGAGTTAAATCAGATATGTCTTTGAGGCATCAGCAGGGGCATTGGGTAGGCAGCTGGATATATTGATGTGGAAGTCTAGGACAGTTCTCAGCTGGAGATGGAAATTTGTGTTTCAGGAGCAGGGTGTGTGAAATGCTGCTGACAGATCAAGTAAGGCAGGATTTGACTTAGCCATCTGTAGATTATTGATGTTAGTGAAAGCTGTTTCCATGAAATGTTACTGGTGGAATCCTGGGCTGAGGGATGAGTGGTAGGGAGGAAATAGAGATACAGATGACACTTTCAAGAAGTTTGGCTTGTAAGCAGGGAGAGGAAAAATTGGTAACTGGAGAAGGTTATGAGCATAGCGGGAGCATTATTGAGGCTTGAGCTTAAGAACACAAAATGGAAAAGGCATAACCAACATGCAGGTTTTCTGAGTAAATGCAATGGAGTAGGATCCAGAAAGCTAGTGGAGGGATATAATTGAGGAGGAAAAACAGATGATTTCTTGTTTGAGAATGGAAGGATGATGGCAGGTCTCAATGCTTAGAATCAATAAGATAAAGAGTTCCCATCAGACAGCTTCAAGCTCGTGCCTCATCTAATGGGGCATGGGTGTGGAATGCATATGATGGTTTCATGAGAGGAGAAGAGATTTGTTCATTGTGGCAGGGTATTGTCATGCAGTTTTGAGAGTCTGTTGAGATAAGAGTTAATGGTTTATTTTGATACCAAACTGCAGCATTTTCCTCAGCAAGGCTTTCTCCTAATAAGGCTGTTAGGATATGATAATAGACATATCCCCCATGCAGAGAGCTAGGCCCCTTCAGCAGACCCTTCTCTGTTCAAAGAAAATTGGCTTTTTGCCCTCCACCCCCGAAAGTGTAGTTTCCCATTTCTAAATGGTTATTGTAGTCAGGGTACTAAACCGAAGGTTATAGTATAGAACTGGTATTGAATACTTTGCTTTTAAATGTTTATCTTTATGGGGGTATCATTGCTTTACAAAGCTGTGTCAGTTTATGCTGCACAATGAATTGAATCACCTATATGTGTACATTCATCCTTTCCCTGTTGGTAACTTCCTCACCCCACCTGCATCCCACCCACCCAGGTCACCACAGAGCACCAGGCAGAGCACAGCTTCCTGTGCTCTGTAACAGCTTTCCACTTAGCTATCAGTTTTACACATGATAAGGTATATATGTCAATCCCAATCTCCCAGTTCATCCCACCTTCCCTTTATAGTATACAATTTAAATCAAGTTTGGGCTCAGAGTCATTCGTAATTGGAATTCCAACTCTGCCTTTACTTAGCTGGGTGTCTTTGAGCAAATTATTTCACCTTCCTACGCCTCAACTGCCACATCTCTTAAAATGGGTTAATTGATGGAAAACACTTGGAACAGTACTTGCACATCCTTGCTCAAAAGATATGAGACCCTGCGCATGGCCCGATGGATAACAATATGCAAGAGTCAGCACGCAGTCTGGCTTCAGAATCTAGGCTCTTAAATAGGATGCATGACTTTTCAGGGAGCCCACGTGTTTGCTGCCACTTTTAAGATTTATAAATGCCATCTAAAGAAGTATGCCCTTTGAAGTATAAATGCCTCTTTGAAGTAGGCCCTTATATTTTCAGTTTGTTCACTAAAAGTCAATGAAGAATAAGTACTTCATAAAATATGCTCTGTAATACTGTTCTGGGTGATTAAGTGAACCGACATTGGTATAATGAGATCCCAGTTAGTGTGGTAGCATCCAGAGGGAATGAGGGGGAGAGAGAGAGTGCGGGAGAGTGCGAGAGACAGAGAGAATATGCTAGGGTCTGGGTCTTTTCTTATAAGGGCACTAATCTTATTCATGAGAACTGCACCCTCATGATATAATTATTCTTCAAAGTCCCTACCTTCTAATGGAGTTAAGATTTCAATATATGAATTTAGGAAAAGCACTAACATTTAGTCCATGGCACTCCTGAATACATTCTATGAATTTGAAATATTTGTTAATAGAACAGCTCACTTAGTGGGAAATATTAAAAATGGAAGGGTTTCCCCTGTGGCTCAGCTGATAACGAATCTGCCTGCCAATGCACACACATGTGGAAAATGGAAAGTACCAAAAATAGTCCTGCATTGGGGTTACTGCATTCTGTGTTCCTTGTAGCCTTCAGCATTCACATTGATTGTTTTCTTGGTTGCTTTTAGATTTTTTTCCTGTATTGGTTTTATTTTGACCCTTTCTTTCCTTTGTTTTTCACTATTTTCCCCAAAGAGTGCTTGCTGCCTTCTCTTCTCTGCCCTGCAGTTCTCAGTTTTATGCATATTGCTAGTTACTCCTTGGACCCTTTAAGCCTAATTTGTGAAGATCTGTTTCCCTGTAAGATAATTGCCTACTTTTCAAATGGTGCTACTGAAGGATAAAACCTTGGTTTCCTAGAATACTCAGGGAATGAGTCACTCTGTTCTGCTTACAAAAGTCTTCTGTAGGCATCTAGTAAACACTTTGGATATCCCAAGCTCTGTGTTTTAGTAATTTTTGAAGAAAAATGTATCATTAGCTTGCTTTACTTGTAAAAGCATACTGTCAGTTTGACACATAGATAATATGATCTCTACCAGTGTTACAGAGATTCCGATCATTTCTTAGTAATTCCTTACATTAGTACAATTTTCAGATTGAAGTATTTAAATTTATTTATTTAAAAATGTTTGGGAGCTCCTGTACACCCGTGGCGGATTCATGTCAATGTATGCCAAAACCAATACAGTATTATAAAGTAAAATAAAGTAAAAATAAAAATTAAAAAAAATAAAATGTTGATCTTTTAAGAGAAAGTCATTATTCGACTTAGGATAAACACCATGAATTAATTAATTTTCTTCATCCTTGTTTTATTCCACAACTCATGAACCATGTTTTTGATCCAGAGACATGCTTCTTTAGGATGTGATACTCATTTTGTTGTCTATCAGAAACAATCATTTAAAAGCTACCTTTGGTGCTGCAGGAGCAGTATTTTCAATGATTTGAAACCAGTGAAAATGCTTTCAATTTAAAAACATTTGGCTTTTAGATTTGTCTACTTTGTGCTTAATTTCAGCCCCATGTCTCTCCTGTCAACCTCCTTCTTTTCCCCAAAAGATGAAAACCATAGTTTGTATTTAAAGCTATTGAGAAACAGTGTTTCTTATGTGGCAAGACTCCATAGATCATGAAAATCAACATTATTATTAATGTCTCAACACCAATAATTTAAAGGAAGAACAACCCTTAATTTAAAAATAAAAGTGAATCAGCAGTAAGGATGTTGCTGCTGCTAGGATTCTCATACATCAGAATACTTTTACCAGGGTATTTTAAAACTCCAAGTTATGGAAAATTGTTTTCAGAAGAAATGATAAAGGAAGAAAAGAGGAAAGAATATTTACAAAGTTATGTGGTAAGCATGGGTGAAACTTGAGTATTTCACTGTTTCAAAAATTGTCACAGCTATAATAACAAGGATATTCTTTCAGGATCTATACTTACTCTTATGGAAAAAATTGAAAATGTTTTCTGGTGAGTGTCTTAATCATGCAAAAGTAATTTATTGAGATTCTATTGCATGTAGTTCTCTCCTATGTGTTATTTTTAGAGAGGTATGTGGGTTTTGATTATTATAGGGGGATATTTATATACTCTTTGTATCTGGGGAGATTATACTTTTATAATACCATGATATAAACATTCATTGTTTAGAGTAGTGTAAAATATAGCACTAAATACATAGGTTTTTACTGACTTTGGAAAACGTTATCTGAAGAGTGAAGAATAAATCTAAGTAGTGGATTCATATACAATCTTCTGGTTTCACTAAATTCTCTTTCTAAGTTTTACAACTTTGACTGAATACATCAATCACCTCTTCATTCTGGAAGCCAGAAGTATCATGATTTTTATTACAATGACTTTTCATATTTCTCCTTTTATGTCTTTTTAGATGGGTGCCTCTTTCTCTTGTGCCTTAAATGTGGCTTCACCCAAGAATGCACTTTGGTCCTCTTTAATTTTTTTCTGCACATTTCTTCTCAGTGATTGTAATAGCATGGGAATTCCATAGCCTTAGGCTCTACAAAACTACATAAAGAGCATTTTATAGATTCTTGAATTCAGTCTTTTATCAAAAGTTATAAAGAATGTCTATGTATCTATGGAAAGTAATGGAGAAGTAAAGATGAAAAAGATACTATCCTTGCTCACTATTATCTCAGAGGTTAGAGAGAGAGAGACAGATCTGGAAACATTCTCCTCAAGTGTTTTATAGGGGCTAAATTAGGAATGCAAAAAAAAAAAAAAAAAAAAACCAAACCCATAGTGGAACAAAGGAGTTAGTCACTGATTCCACTTTTATAGGAAAGGCAACTTGAATCCGGAATATACCAGCAGACAGCTTCCTATCAAGGCAAGCATTTCCTGGCCTCCTTGTACTGGAGTTCAAAACAAATAGATATTCTCCTTTGTAACCAGTTTTGGCAAAGTCTTTCTGATGCGCCAATCTGAACCAAGCACAATGGAAGCTTTCAAGTTCAAAAATTACAATGGTTTGAAGGTAGGCCTGGATTCTTGAAATTTGTCTAATTCAGAACCAGCTGGTGTCTAAACCAGGAAACCCTCAAGCAACTCAGGAAACACATAAGGAAACCCCTTATTATGAATGTGTTTGTAATGGTGTGTGTGTGAGCACAAGCATGTGCACTCATGATGCATGGAGATGACTGGTGTTTCAGCCTGCGAGTGTGAACAGACAGTCAGCTTGCTGGTACTTAAACAGGAATTCTGGGTCCTGGAACAGGTTGTGAACTTCCAAGTGAGAAAGACAGGTGAAAGAATCAACCCGAGCTGCTAAATTCTCCAGGGGATTCTCTAGGAGCTTCAGAAATGTCCTTCTGAGGGCAATCTTCACAGTTTCCCTCCCATTTTCTATTCTGGCTTTTTACTCTTGAATTTCTCCCTTTATTTTTCGCATTGCTTTGGCTACATTACATTTTTGTCTCCTTCATTAAGTATTATTCTGATAAATCCAATAATTTTAATTAAAGAATTAATGATTATTAATACTTTAAATAAATGATTTTAATTGATTGTTTTCAGATCTATTTTTATGTGATTTCTGAATGCATATTTCATAATTCCTTCTTCTTCTTTATGGGTATTATTCCCTGATTTTCTCCTTGAGAATACCAGAACAAAACTTCTTTTTTCCTATTCTTCTATTATTTCTACTAATCTAGAAATAACAGAATTAGTAGAATCTGTTAGTAGAATTTGTTTTTTCTACCTTGTCTGGATTTAGTAGAATCTGTTTTTTCTACTTTACCTGGACTTAATTCTTCTGTATATATAGGTAATTTGTGGATACACACACACAGATACATCAATAACACCACCACAAATCAATGGGAAATGGATGTATTATATGTAAACTGCCTAATTCTATGTTAAAACCCACACATACCCAAACTTCATTTCTACTAAGTACAAAGAGGTTCTTTATTTGAGTTAAATATGATTGTGAAGGCCAAAACAATAACAGTTAATAGGAAAAGACAGTCTCCTATAGTAAAAGAAAAGATTAAACTTTCAAAGTATTAACCATAAGGAAAAGAATAGATGAACTGAATTACATCCAAATAAAATATTCTGTTCAAAATGGGATACCATGGACAAAAGTTAAGAGATAGATAATATACTGTCCCTATCACAAAGAGATTTATATTGTTTAAACCTACCAAGGTTTTATGATTTCCTAGTCATTTAAAATATTAGAACTGAATTTTCTTACTATCTGTGTATGCTGCTTTCATAATTTAAAAAAATAATTATTGTCAGGTAGGGTTTATAAATTGTGTGTGTGTGTGTGTGTGTGTGAGTCTCTCAGTCATGTCTGACTCTTGCAATCCCGTGGACTGTAGCCAGCCAGGCTCCTCTGTCTATGGAATTCTCCAGGCAAGAATACTGGAGTGGGTAGCCATTCCCTTCTGCAGGGGATCTTCCCGACTCACAGACTTAACCTGGGTCTCCTGCATTGCAGGCGGATTCTTTACTATCTGAGCCACCAAGGAAGCCTTATAAATGTATACCAATGGAGAAAACAGACATGATGTTTCTTAATGTGTGAGTCAAGAATTCTCTTCATCAGAACCTGGTTAATCGGTTTAAAATGCAGATCCCTAGTCCCACGCTGGCCCTATATAAATTCCCTCTGGTATTGGGTAATTCTTTTCTATACTTCAGGAAGCTGGATTAGAGTCTTCCCAGAAATCTCCACAGGAATCCATACTTCCTCTAATAGGTTGATTCCACCATCTGTTCTGCAGATATCCTTACCACTCTTTGGCTACTGGCACTAATTTACATGGTAATTTAATGGCAATTTCTCTTTATAGGAGGTACAAATGGTCTAATGGAATTGTGTTTCCTTTGGATAGATTGACTTATTTAATATTTAGATGAGGTAGACATATGTTTTAAAACCAAAGTCTGAAAAATGTCTTCTTTTCTCATAATATGCCCTACCATAGTGGTATTGCTGATGGAAGGATAAGCAGAAAAGTGGATAAAATAAGAAGGAAAAAAATAAGAATTTGGGGGAATAAAGATCATCATTTTCCCTCAATGATGCTTCAGACTGTAGAGGTTCTGAGTTTCCACTTCTGAAGTATAGATACCACTTACCTATGTTCAAGTGTGAAGATTTGAGAAGAGCTTTAGAATTCAAGAAAAGAACATTTTGTATGTTGCCAAAATCTTGCTACCATCCTCGGCGCTACCATCTTTGCACCTACCATTGCAAGGCAGGGTGATCAATGTTGACTTTAAATGATTAGTGAAGATTGCAAGGTCATAGAACAGTTTCTGTAAAGAGCCAGGAGGTACATATTTTATTGTGGTCCATATGCTCTGTCAGAACTATTCAAACCTACTTTTGTAGTATAGAAGCAGCTGTAGACCATATGCTAATAGTGGCCATGGCTGTGCTCTAATAAAACTTTATTTACAAGAACAGACTGTAGATCTGGCTCACAGGCAGTGTTTTTCAGACCTCTGGCTCAGATGTAAAGCACACTGGCTCATATCTGGTTGTACGATGGCATTAGTTATTGTTCCTAAAATCAAGAGTCAGGAGCTCAGCAGAGGGGGCTGGGCTGGTGGCAGGAAAGTAACTGTCTTGGTATAGGGACTTATCTACACAGACAACGTTATGAGCTTATTGAATGGGATTGTTGTTTACAGTGACAGATCAACACCTTCACAACATTAAAAAAGGTAAACAGTGGGTTTCCATTTCCATGGAGATTTTATGTGACACAATGGCCTTTTTACCATGCCATTTTAAATAATTACCATTAGCATTGAGGCTATTAATTCAGTATAATCAGGGAATGTAAAGGTCAGCTAGCATTACACTATATCCATCACTAAACCACCCCATGCTTTATAATTAAGTTTGCTTGTCAGACTTTTCAATATTATTTAGAGATTTGGCCATTCCTACCAAAATGAAATGAGAGTATTAGCAAGAAATAGTCAGTGTTCATTCACATTAAGAATTCCATTTAATGTGTTTTTCCAGTTACATTAAGCAGGAGAGACTTTCATTTATTTCCAGTGTGCCCTTGCTTGGTGTGGGTGAATGGAAGGGACATCACTTATTGATCTCAGATTTAATGAGCAGCAGTTACTTGTTAGCTCATGTTCTTCTGTCTTCTTTCTTCTTCTCTTGCCCAGTGACCCAAACAACCATTTTCATGGACTTCCATCATACCTTTGTCATATCCTCCCTTACTGATTGGGCTGCTTTGAAATTCAGGCATTTTGAGCTTGCAGCACTCACTTGCACATGTCAATCTACAGATACTGTGTTACATTTAAACCATGATCACACTATTACCCTCCAGCTTCTTAACAAGTGAAATGGATAATTAAAACTTATATTCTTCCTATAATATATGGCACTGAACAGCAAACAAAAAACTTAATAGGGAAATACTTTTAAAATTGGGAAGGGTGTAGTCTCATTATACAGTCCCCAATTTAAAAGGGTTTTCTAGAGGTTTCAGTTTATCTCCACAAAGTCTGTGTTTAAAGCATGCCAGAAAATGGGTACTAATTTCATGAGAAGCAAGTGCTGCAGTCTGTCTGGATTTTGTCATGTCTCCCCCAGGTGGCTAGTGGTAAAGAATCCCGCTTGCCAACGCCGGAGATGTAAGAGTCGTGGGTTCAATCCCTGGGTCAGGAAGATCCCCTTGCGGAGGAAATAACAACCCACTCCACTATTCTTGCCTGGAGAATCCCATGGACAGAGAAGCCTGGTAGGCTACAGTCCACAGGGTCGCAAACAGTCCAACAGGACGCGACTGAAGCGGCTTAGCACTGCTCTTTGAGAAGTGATATATACTATGTATCACAGCACACTACAATAAAATGGGTGATATTTTCCCCATAGCCATTCTAGCACCTATAGGTCCTATGGTAACAAAAGCTTACCTCTCCTACTTCAGACATTGTATGACATTTTCACCGTGCATTTCAGAATCACTATTCTTTCCATACTGTTTTTTTTTTCTCTCCAGCTTCATTGCTGGAGTTTAAACATTCATCCTTATCTAGCTTATTGGGTTTACCTGCTGGCTGGCTTTTCTAACACCAGCCTTAACTTCTTTGATTCTTCCTTCACGCTATTATCAAAATGACTTTTCTTACTTGGAAAAGTGATTATGTCACTTTTCTGTTCAGAATTCTTCCAGGACTGTAAATTGTTTAGAGGAAGAAAATTTGGGATCCTAAGCATGCTATATTAGTCTAGGTTCACTAGAAAATAGTCTAAGACAGAGCCCTTCCTGCATGTACTTCATTTGGAGGATTCTTTTTTTTCTTAATAAAAGATTTATTTATTTAGTTAGTTTTATTTTTTGACTGTGGTGGGTCTTTCATTACTGCACTCAGAATTTCTCTAGTTGCGGCAAGTGGCGGCTACTCTGTTGCAATGTGAGGGCTTCTCCTTGTGGTGGCTTTTCTCATGTTGTGGAGCATGGTCTCCAGGTGCACAGGCTTCAGTAGTTGCAGCTCAAAGGCTCTAGAGCTCAGGATCAGTAGTTGTGGTGTACAGATTATTTGCTCCTTGGTATGTGGGATCTTCCTGAACCAGGGATCAAACTGGTGTCCCTTGCATTTCAAGGCAGATTCTTAAGCACTGGACCACCAGGGAAGCCCAGAGGACTCTTCCCCCACCCCTTTCTTTCATTTTTTAAAAGATTCTACCCCATGTGGGCTCTTAGTTCCCTGACCAGGGATCAAACCTGTGTCCCTGCATTGGGAGCACAGAATCTTAACCACTGTACAGACAGGGAAGTCCCTGCATGTACTTAATTTGGAAAGTGATCTCAAAGAGCATGAACCTTCCCTGAAGGGGAAGATGTGACCTGTGTTATTTCTGAGTAGGAGTCTTTAAGAGTTAGTTCATTTCAAACTCCCTAACTACCCTTTCCCCCATCCTTCCCCCTGGCAAATATAAGTTCCACATGTATACATTGCTGTGTTTAAAATGGATAACCAACAAGATCTACTGTATGGAACTCTGCTCAGTGTTATGTGGCAGCCTGGATGAGAGGGGAGTTTGGGGGAAAATGGATACATGTATATGCATGGCTGAGTCCTTTCACTGTTCACCTGAAACTGTCATAACATTGTTAATCAGCTATACCCCAATGCAAAATAAAAAGTTTAAAAACAAGAGTGTTTCTGCCATGTTCCTTTCACCCTGCAACTGTGACTGGTGACAGATGACAGCTGAATGGAACAGAACCTTATTGCTGCATATCTAGCTGATGAATATCCTTATTGATACAGATGCCATTAAAGACACAAGCTTTACCTTTTTCTGTTTGCCATCTTCTGTTTTCATCCTCATGCTTATCACTCTGTATTCTCAAGACGGCTGCTACAGCCTTCGGAATCATTTCAGTGTGTTCAAAGCAGGAAGAAGAAGTGAAGAGGCGTGGTATCAGGCAAATCATGTTTTTTCGCCTGAGAATGCAAAAAAAGAAAGAAAGAAAGAAAAAGAGACCTTCTGAGAAGCTTTTCAGAAGACTTCCTCTTCATCTCTTTGGCCAAGGAAACTGGGTTAGATGGCACCCATTAGACATGAGAGAGCTGTGGAAGTGGGCACAGTGTGACCCCACAGAACTTGGGAAGAAGGGAGAAATGATGTGTGTATGCCACCACAAGGGCATCACCATGGGAAAAGTGCCTTTTTCCAAAATAAGAAGAACAGTGGATACCGCAATGAGGCCAAACTCCAGTGAGACAAACTTAAAAAAAAAAAGCAACCCTGTTTTAGGTAACCGATGAACTACCGAAAACTACCTTTGGAGTAATTCTCTGCACCACTCTGTACGTCAACCCATACATTTTATGAACCAATCCCCACTTCCCAGATTATACAATCATATGGATTTTAGTTAAAACAAAAAAGAATCTGAGGCAAGCTGTATCAGTTCTGTCACTTTTTCTCATATACAAGGCACTTCATTTTGGTCTGGAGGAGAATTAGATTGATGTGCTCGTGATAGTCTTCCTCTCAAAGACGTTAAAGTGATTCATATATATTTTCGAAGACTCAAGAAATCGTGACTCTAGATGTTTTATAAACTTTAGTGATCTTTTGGAGACATAAAATTGACTGGAGCTATGTTCTAATATCCTATAGATAACTAGGGTTGCTGAGTGTTATATCCAATTACTATACTTTCACTTTCTTTCATATTTTCCATTTTTGGGAAATCACATGTACTGCCCTTGTCCTCCTTCTTCTTTTTTAAAATAAATGTCTTTAAAATGGCATGCCCTTTTTTAGAAGAGCTCCATTTTTAATTTGGACTTCTTGATGTACATTATACAAAATCAGTGTTGCTTTTTATAATGTTAAAATCCTCCTTGACGGTATAATGTGCTCAGCATATGTATGGGGGTGGTGTGGAGAAGGTAGGCATTTAAGCAACAGTTTTTCCTAAATTTGAGGATTGTCCTTTGATTTGGTTTGAAAATCTAGTTACTAGTCACTTTGTTAGTTCCTTGAAGATCTTAAATAATATAGAAATGTCCCGAGCCTGGTAATGTTCAGAGCTCTGTTTTTCCCTTAGGGCTTGATTCTGATATAAGAAAGTTTGGGCTGAAGCTGCCAATTCCTCACTCTGCTTGACCTACAAGGTTATGATTTTTAAAGATGTGTTTCTGGTTCACTCTGCAGTGGCTTCACTTCAGTGAGGCACTCAGGGGAGGCTCCAGGGTCCTGAACATCAGACATTCTTTCCAGCATCTCCTTTGGTCTACTAGTTAACAATAGAAGATAGAAAGGCACTGGTCACTTAGAGAATGGAATCAGACACTGGGTCTGCCAGGATCCACTCTGACATCCGGGAGGTCTATGGCCAGATCGCAGCCTTACAAATGTGTGAAACTCTTTGGAGACCTGTGTGAGATTCTTAAAATGGCAGTGTACTAATCACATTACAATTGAGGCTAAAAGTAACAGGGTGTTGTTTAAAACACTTAAAACTTGAAGTCTTGTCAAGCTGCTTAATGCGAGGGCTAAGATGAAATTCACAGCAGAGGGAGCTTAGCTCAGTGCTGTGCGGTGACCTCGAAGAGTGGGAGGGGGTGGGAGACTCAAGAGGGAAGGGATATATGTATACATACAGCTGATTCACCTCATTGTACAGAAGAAACTAACACAACTACGTAAAGGAATTATGCTGCTGTTGTTCAGTCACTAAGTCACGTTTGATTCTTTGAGACCCCATGGATTGCAGCATGCAGGGATCCTCTGTCTTCCACTATCCCCTGGAGTTTGCTCAAATAGGGCTTTCCTGGTGGTTCAGACGGTAAACAATCTGCCTGCAGTGCAGGACACCTGGGTTTGATCCCTGGGTTGGGAAGATGCTCTGGAGAGGGTAATAGCTACCCACTCCACTCAGGGAAGGCAATGGCACCCCACTCCAGTAGTCTTGCCTGGGAAATCCCATAGATGGAGGAGCCTGGTAGGCTGGAGTCCACGACTGAGCTACTTCACTTTCACTCTTCACTATCATGCATTGGAGAAGGAAATGGCAACCCACTCCAGCGTTCTTGCCTTGAGAATCCCAGGGACGGGGGAGCCTGGTGGGCTGCCGTCTATGGGGTCGCACAGAGTCGGACACGACTGAAGTGACTTAGCAGCAGCAGCAGCAGCACCCACTCCACTATTCTTGCTTAGAGAATCCCATGGACCATCTGAATGATTAACACTTTCACTTTCTTTCATACCCGAATTAAACAATACTAAAAAAAAAAAAAAGTGTTTTTTTTTTAACACTACCTCACTTGCTCACATGCTTAATGCCTAATAAAAGATTAATCTTGTCCAAAGAATGGTTTGACCCTTGACTAGCTTCTGAGAGATAACCCATTAAGTCTCTGGAATATTCTACCTCTCATTCATGTATTAACCAGGGCTGACCCTGCTTAGTTTCTGAGATCAGAGGAGATCTGGTACATTCAGCCTAGGGCTGTAGGCTGGAATATCCTACCTGGTAAAGGTTATATTTGCATACCTGAGGGTCTTGAGCATGCCAGACCCTCCACGTTAGCAGTGTGATTTAGGATGAGGGCCTTGGGCCAGGCAGTATCAGGTTGAGAGTCTGGAGAGTAAGGTCAGCCACAACTATGGGACCATAGTTGTGATAAAATCTGTGATAAAATTTTAATCTCTGATAAAATCCTGGATGCTGCTTAGTTGCTCTGTGGCATGTGGGATCCTAGTTCCTCAAGCAGGGATCAAACTCATGTCCCCTGCCTTGCAAGGTGGATTCTCAACCACTGGACCACCAGGGAAATCTCATAAAATGAGATTTTTTTTCTTAGCTTAGTGGCTAAGATCATCAATGAGTGTTTTTTTTTTTTTTTTATAAGAAAATGGCAAATCGTCAACAAATCCTGCAAGATATTTATTTAAAAATCAATACTAAACAGGAAAATCAGAGGGAGAATGATTGCTACATTTAGTACAAAATAAGAATTGGGCTACTAGAGGCAGGGGGAGAGGGGAACAGAGAGGCTTCTTACAAGTTGTCATTCTTCAATTAAAGATTACATTCTATTTTGGTAGTGTCTCCGCCGAGCATTCCCACAGTTTTTAATAGTTCAGTCTCAGCTGTCAGGAACATTTGTGTTAATTTTCCCTGTTCAGCACACATAGGAATTGCTGTGCCTGTTGTTTGCAGATACCAAAGCTGGCTTCCTAATAATATGACTGAAAATGTCCATCAAATATAGCTGTAAAAATTGCCTTCTGTTTCCTGAAAATCTGGGGATGCTGAAATTCATCTGCTGAGATAATAGATCATATTAAAAATTCAGTGTAACAACAAACCCATTTAGAGATTAGATTTCTTTCTCTACATTAGTGGACTGGTGAAGATGAAAGGAGGACACCATGTAATTATCTTTTTAGGCCTCATTATTAATAGTTTCACGGAGAGGGGGATTTCTGTGTCACTCTGATAACATTAACCACACGTGGAGGTCAGATTCAGTAAGAAATAGTCAAAGGTTACACCCGCTTCCCTTAGTGAATTCTAACACTCCTTGTTTTCATGGGGGTGTGGTCACTTGCTATCATTGCCATAACAAATCAGAACACATTTAGCAGCAAAGGGATATCCAAACAACATCCATTCATTTTCTCATGGTTCTGTAGGTCAGATGGGCAGGTGTGGTGTGGCTCAGCTGGTTCTCTGATCTGGGTTTCACAAGGCCAAAATCAAGGTGTTGGCCAGGTGTGTTCTTTTCTAGAGGGTCTAGGGATGAATTTGTTTCCAAGGTCATTGGTATAGTTGGAAGTGTTTAGTTCTACTGGGTTTTAGGACTGAGGTCACGTTTCCTTGTTGGCTGGTGGCCTGGGTTCCCAGTTCTAGAGGCTGCTTCTGTTCCCTGATGTGTAGCTCCGCCCCTTTTCAACTTTAATGTTATCAGTGGAGGGGTGTGTGCAGTTTATGCTTCAGTTCACCCTGATCTCCCCTTCTGCCCCTTCTCTCTTCTGCCTCCCTCTTCTGCTGAATCTCCCTTCTGAGTCCCACTGGAGAAATTTCTCTGCTTTAGAGGGTTCCAGTGATGATATGGCCCACCTTGGGAAAGTACAGGATCACCTCCTTATCTTCAGGCTCATAACCTAGTTATACCTGCAACATACCTTTCCAGCAGCTACTAGGTTTAATGTTGGATTATATAACCAGATGTCAAGAATCTTGGGAGGGGGCTTCCATAGAGGCTCAGTGGTAAAAAAAAAAAATCGGCCTGCCAATGCAGGAGACATAGGTTTGATCCCTTGTCTGGGAGGATCCCACATACCTTGGAGCAACTAAGCCCATGCAGCACAATTTTTGAGCCTGTCCTCTAGAATCCTGGAAGCCGTGACTACTGAGCCCACTTGCCACAACTACGGAAGCCCGAGTGCCTTAGAGCCCCGGGACAAGACAAGCCACCGCAATGAGAAGCCTGTGCATCCCAAGGAAGGGTAGCCCTGGCTTGCTGCAGCTAGAAAAAGCCCGTGAACAGCAACTGAAGACCCAGCACAGCCAAAGATAAATAAATAAATAAATCTTAAGGGAAAAGAATCTTGGGAAAACTGTCTTTGGAATTCTGCCTAATACGTGTGGCAAGTAGACACTAAAGTGGATGGATTGTGGATGGAGATTCTCTGCTAACTACCGTACGTGGGCTAGTGCGTGAGTTAAATAACTCCAAAATAGGACACGACTGAGTATGCATGAGGACGTGATTCTTATTGATTCTAATTGTATTAAATGAACACATATGCCTTATTTAACTTGAATCGCTTCTTTAGAATTAAGATTTTCCTGCTGCTGTCTTCTGTAACTAACAGCGGGGCTCCATGGAACCTGTGTGTTCTTTCTTGCCTTCCTCTTGTTGTCTCTCAGTTTACTTTATTATGCAGGCATCAAGCCTTCCGATTTGTTTTTTCTGTTTCACACTTTTTACTTATGAACTTCTGAGACTTTCAGGACTGTAAGCTATGCTGATGGGCAAGAATGCCTGTGGTAGCATCTTCTGCTTCACCCAGGAAACTCCTCGTTTGGTCTTCTTGTACCTTTCTTCTTTGAGTCTTGGCACTATTTTTCCATTAAAATAATCTTATAGACATATGTTACTTTGCAGGGGGAGTGTGATTCTATTTTATCATAAGGTCTTTGAAGTTTTCTGAAGTTTAAAGTTTGTATTATTACTTAAAAAAGAATCTGGAATTAGGTAACTAATTTCCAATACTATCTACACTATTTGTTAACAATATGACTTTGGACAAGCTTTATTTTTCTTTTAAAATGGGGCTACACATATCTATCTCATAGATCTTGAAGTTGAAAAGATCATTAGCTTTTTGATAAGCATTTGTTCTCTTCCCATACCCTAGCCCCCACCTTCTCCTAAAGGCTAAAGAATTTTGACGACTTCTGTTTATTGAATGTTTTAAGAAATTGGTTCAGGCTGGATCATTTCTGTGTCCCCATATTAGAAATTAAAGTTGCCTCGAGGAAGTAGTTAATTGTCCTTTGGGTAGTTTTTTTTTTCTTTTTTAATTTTTTAAGAGAATATTTTCCTTCATAATAAATATCTTTGGCAAGAAAATGGAATTGAATTGTTAGCTTTATAAATTTTATCCCAGCTTCTCTGATGAAAATAATGCTTGATTTATAGTATTAATTCTTAGATGTCTTTGAGATAATATTAAGATTTTTTATCTGTTCCATTGGTATACTTGTCTTGAAAACCACTGGGTTTTAATTACATGTCTTAGTATTTAGTAATGTCAGCACCACTTAATATCCATCTTTTCCAGACTTTTATTATCTATTCTTGCTTGTTCACTTTGTATATATGAAATTTCACAATTATCTCGGTTCAAAAAATTCCTTTGTAATTTTTATCAGAACTTTAAATTAATTTAAATTATAACTTATTTTCATGAAAATTAACATCTTTATAATGTGTTCTCTAGTAAACTGACAGGTCTTTCCAATTGATCAAAGCTTCTTTTGTATTTTTTAGCAACTTGCAAGGCTTTTCATATAGGTCTTGCAAATGTTGGGAATTTTCTTTATTCTAGAAATTTGATCCTTTGCATTGCTGTTGCAAATTGTGTCTTTGCTCCCATCACAACCTTTTATTGGTTGCCTTTTGAGTTTGTGGAAGCTCAGAAAGGTCATGAGCCCACTACCTGATGATTTATGGAAAAGCATGAATTACTAAAGATAATAGACTATTTCACTCAAAGCAACTGTCAGAAAATAATCCTCTATCATGTATCTAGAACTGTCATTTTTAAATGAGAATGGAATGAATTCCCCAAAGGAAATTTACACAGCAATCCCTTGTACTAACCACATTTGCTCTGAAGCATATTCCTCAGCTGACCCAAATGAGGGTTTCCTGACATGCTCCATTACCTGCTGTCAAGCTAACAGGAACACATGTTTCCTGGTTTTATTTTTCAAATGACAGTGGAATCAGATGGAAGGAAAAGAAATCACTGCATGATTAATTTTATGCTGTTCAAAGCAGATTCACCTCTTAAATAACATTCTGTCCTCACCCGTGAAATTATCAGATGCTAAAAATAGATTTCGCAGAACACCACGAGCTCAATAAAATCAAATAGTTCACTTTATATTTTGATCAAGTTTTATTTGTTAGATGATTTTTCTGAGTGAACTTACTAAAAAGAAAAATCCAGCTATATATAACTGCAAGCTGCTGAAAATGCCGAGGTGAAGTCTTTGGGAAACATTATCAAGTCAAATCAAAAGGAGTAACTGGCAAAAGATGGGGCATTTGTGCTCATTTTTCACTGTCATATGTGTTCATGGAATGTAGTGAGTTGCCTTTAAGTATACAGATGGACCACTTGGTCTAAAATAAATATGGACATGGGCACACACAGAGCAAACGGCCACCAAGGTCCAAATAACGGAGCAGACAGTGTGGTGCTTTGGCCAAGTACAAGAATCCTGCCTAACACAGAGGCAGTGAACCGAGTATTCTCCTCTAATTCATATGTTGAGGGCTGTCCTCTCAATATGATGGTAGTAGGAGGTGAAGCCCCTGGGAGGTGATCTGGTGAGAAAGGTGAGGCCCTTTAATGTCTTCGTAAAAGAGACTCCAGAGAGATCCCTTGCAGCTTTAACCATATGAGATTATAGTAAAAAGATGTGTAGAAGTGGGTCCTCCTAACTCCTAACAAGCTAGTACCATGATCTTGGACTTCCCAGCTTCCAGAACCTTGAGAAAGAAATGCTGTTTATAAGCCACTCAGACGCTGGTATTTTGTTATGGCAGTGAGTTTAAGACAATAGACTTAAAAGTTTTTGTCTATTTCTGTTTTATTTTCTTTCAGTGAGAGTTTATGAAGATTAAAGATCTTGTGTGTGCATGCTAAGTCACTTCAGTTGTGTCGGACTGTGCAACCCTATGGATGGTAGCCCGCCAGGCTCCTCTGTCCATGGGATTCTCCAGGCAAGAATACTGGAATGGGTTGCCGTGTCCTCCTCCAGGGGATCTTCCCGACCCAGGGATCAAACCCACATCTGTTACGTCTAACCTACATTGGCAGCCAAGTTCTTTACCACTAGTGCCACCTGGGAAGCCCAAGAAGATGTTAAAAAGAATATATAATAAAACAGACATCACCTTATGAGAGTTTGCTGTTGCAGGAAAGTTTCATTTGAAGCCTTTCTGAAGTCTTTACCAGTTAGATTAAATCAGAATAATGGCTATTAAAATTTGTGCAAGAATTAGACCCAAAATATGGCAACTTCTACATACATTATGCTAAGCATCCCACAGGCTGTTGTGAACTGGTTAAAGCATTTATTCAGTAGCCTAAGATGTGGGAGGGAGAGCTTACCTCTAATTGAGGTAAACGAAACGAAGTCACTCAGTCATGTCCGACTCTTTGCGACCCCATGGACTGTAGCCCACCAGACTCCTCCATCCATGGAATTTTTTAGGCAAGAGTACTGGAGTGGGTTGCCATTTCCTTCTCCAGGGGGTCTTCCCGACCCGGGGATCGAACCTGGGTCTCCCACATTGCAGGCAGATGCTTTACAGTCTGAGCCACCAGGGAATCCTTGAGGTAAACTAACGTGGAAAAGCAAGATGTGGAGTCAGAATTAGAACTGCTAGTTTTTACTCTTTATTTTAATCAAGAATTTTTTTCAAACACTTAATGATTAGTTTGATTCTTTTGCCAAATTTGTCTTATCCATAACAGTTAACACGTTCAAGTGTTAACACTTTATCACTTTCAAGTGATATTGATGTGGTATTGGTTTTATTTGACTGACAAATGATATCAGTACCATTATCTCAAAGGAAAATATGCATCTGGACATTTTAATTGAAGTGCAAAACAATTTTATAATAGTGACTTTTTCACAATGCGCACAGCTGCCTTTGTATCTGGAGAAACTATGCGATTTCATCTCTTTGTGTCTCTCAGTAAACGTGAAAGCCATTATTACTTTCAGATGCAAGCGTTATTAGATAAGTCATTTGAAGATAAAATTGCTAACGGTATCCTTATTTCATACATGAAATTTTAAATTAACTTGGCATATTGGTTATAATATTTTCTGTAAAGACTTTATTGTTATTCATTTGTAGAAGGATTCTGATCAAGTGCATCATTGAAAGATCATGGACAATGATTGGCAGGCATGTGAATAATAATGGAACTGAAATTTTCAACATGGTTTTGCAATATATTATTCTGTACAAAAAGGAGATAAGGTTTCTTATTTAAAATTCTCTGTAAGTATGAGATTACCATTTTGCCAGTTCGTTGAAGACATGTTTCCTTTCTGAAAGGCTGCCCTGTGAGTGTGTCATCTGATTGATTCAGTAATGTTTGGTTGGGGTCCGCTGGAGAAACTGCTGACAGAAGTAAAATTTAAAATTAATTAAGGGACTACAAATGTTCCTCAAGGCTCAGTCAAGTTAGGTTGGGGAAAAGTTTGAAGTTCACAATCAGAATAGAAATAACGCCCTCCCATGATTACCTGCAGGACAAGAGTTTTTTTTTTTTTTTTTTCTTCTTTTCCTTAATATGAACATGTTGTGGGAATTAAATGATGTTTACATAAAACATCAGCAGCTAATTGAACTGTAAAAAAAAGAACTCCAAATCAGCGTACTGACTGTTTTAACTCCAGTGGCAATTAACTAAGCTGATACTTTCCTCCACTAAAGTAGCATTAAAATGAAATTCTTTCAATAGAGAAAATAGGTGATATCCTGGAAATATGGTGTCTTAAGATATTCATTAATTCTTAACAGAACAGCAATTTCCTTTGGCATTAAATGGTTGAGTATCTATAATGGACTATAACTAAAAGTAAAAAACCACAATCACTCTTATAGATGGGATAAACTTTACCACTGCACTTTCTAAACATCACAGCCAGGGTGTGTATTGGTGTCTGTGTGGGAAGAAATAAAGGAGAATGAGAACATCAAGAGGGAATTAAGGGCTAAAAATGAGTGTGAAGAATGCTCAGAATCTCAATATGTGGTTAAGAAATGGTTAAGCGGAAGAATATGGGAGAGGGGAGATGTGTTTAAAAGCAGAGTCAATTGTTTAAATAGATATAGAAAATAGTTTCATTCAAAAACCAGTAACATGGTAAACAGCGACCATCAGCAATAACAATTAAACCACCATGTCCATTTAATCTGAATTTTATAGAGTTGATCTCTTGAATATTTCTCAAACCTTTGCCCTCATTTATCCTCACTGCCTTTGAGTGAGCCTTTTATAAGCCTGCCGATTTCTCTTCGTGAAGGCAGCTTCTTGCTCTAGGAGCTGAATTCCACACTCACAACAGAGCTGGCAGTTTAAAACACAAACGATTAATTTCATCTACCTCTTGAAAGCCTTCTATGACCCCTTGTGGCCCCATAACAGGGTCTGGGGCATTCACAGCCCTGAAACCTGAACCTGTCTAATTTGTTGCTAAACTCTGTTTTATGCCCCTCGGGCATAAAATGTCACCAGCCCGGTTGACATTCCTTTACCACGCTGGCTCTTTATCGTCTTTGGCTTTTTCATTTATTGGCCACTTTATTTAAAATGCTCCTCTCTTTCTTTACTACCTTTGGAAAAATTTACCAGTCCTTTAAATTCTTAATTTCTCATGTTTTCTAGACAGAGTCAATTACTCCCTCCTCAATCTTCCTATGGCATTTGGTTAGTACCTTGTCATTTCGTAATTATATTTTATTGCAATTAATATTTGGTTATGTGTATTTTTGCCCTGCAAGATGACTGAAATGTAGAGACCGATCTTGGTCGTCATCTTGTTCTTTCCATCACCTCTGCAGTGTCTCCATATAGCCTGTTAAATTATGAAGATCAAAGAGGTTATAAATGTATAAAGAAATTTGTATGTATCCAGAATTATAGAGGTGCCTCAAAAACTATGTTCAAGACAAAACATATAGGACCAAAGGATATGGAGAGTTGAAAATCAGTCATCATCACTAGAGGCATATAGGTTTGTTGTTGTTTAGTCGATAAGTTGTGTCTGACTCTTTTGTGACCCAATGGACTACAGACTGTCAGGTTCCTCTGTCCATAGGATTTTCCAGGCAAGAATTCTGGAGTGGATTGACATTTTCTTCTCCAGAGGGCATATAGGTTAGGTGAAACCAAACAAATTGATTTATAATCCTTTTTTTTTTTTTTTTGGTGTTTCTAAAAAGTTACTTACATTGCCAACTTTCATTTACTTTTCTGTGGGAATATTCTGACTGCTAAAAAAATGCTGCATTCAAAATGAATAAAATAGCAGTTTTTTATATTCATATCTCAAAATAACTCCCCAGATGGTCTTCAAACTTTCCAAGAAAATAAACTTTGGAAAGAAGTCAAACATGAGATTTCTCTGCCTAAAAATACACTTCAACCCCAATGAGGTTATAGATGTGAGGTAACCAGAGATTATTTGACTTTGTCATTTACAGGAGAAAAGTATCACTGGATTCAAGATTTAAAAAGAAAATGCACTCGGCAGTACAATTATTCACATAGGTTTACAGTTTAAGCTTTTGATTCATCATCAGCATTATATTATCATCATGTTCATTGTGTCCAGTGTGCAATTATTAAGAATGTACTGTTTACAAAGCACTTAACATATTTTTCCTCATTTAATCTTTATAGTTTCATAAAGATAGTAAGGCAGACACTGAAGACTCAATGTGTAATTCACTTTATATCTCCTGTAATACCCTTCTCCCTTACCTTTGTATATTACAGAGGTTCAGTTCAGTTCAGTTCAGTTCAGTCGCTCAGTCGTGTCCAAATCTTTGTGACCCCATGAATCGCAGCACGCCAGGCCTCCCTGTCCATCACCATCTCCCGGAGTTCACTCAGACTCACATCCATCGAGTCAGTGATGCCACCCAGCCATCTCACCCTCTGTCGTTCCTTTCTCCTCCTGCCCCCAATCCCTCCCCAGCATCAGAGTCTTTTCCAATGAGTCAACTCTTCGCATGAGGTGGCCAAAGTACTGGAGCTTCAGCTTTAGCATCATTCCTTCCAAAAGAAATCCCAGGGCTGATCTCCTTTAGAATGGACTACCTGGATCTTTTTGCAGTCCAAGGGACTCTCAAGAGTCTTCTCCAACACCACAGTTCAAAAGCATCAATTCTTTGGTGCTCAGCCTTTTTCACAGTCCAACTCTCACATCCATACATGACCACAGGAAAAACCATAGCCTTGACTAGACGGACCTTAGTTGGCAAAGTAATGTCTCTGCTTTTGAATATACTATCTGGGTTGGTCATAACTTTTCTTCCAAGGAGTAAGCGTCTTTTAATTTCATGGCTGCAGTCACCATCTGCAGTGATTTTGGAGCCCCCCAAACATAAAGTCTGACACTGTTTCTACTGTTTCCCCATCTATTTCCCATGAAGTGATGGGACCGGATGCCATGATCTTCATTTTCTGAATGTTGAGCTTTAGGCCAACTTTTTCACTCTCCACTTTCACTTTCATCAAGAGGCTTTTAGTTCCTCTTCACTTTCTGCCATAAGGGTGGTGTCATCTGCATATCTGAGGTTATTGATATTTCTCTCGGCAATCTTGATTCCAGCTTGTGCTTCTTCCAGCCCAGCGTTTCTCATGATGTACTCTGCATATAAGTTAAATAAGCAGGGTGACAATATACAGCCTTGAGGTACTCCTTTTAGAAAGTGAAATATCAGAATTCCCAGTCTCTCCTGCAAGTAGATGTGCCCATGTGATACAATTCTGACCAATGGCATATAGGTGGACATCTCTGGAATAGAATCTTTCCTCAAAAAATTTCAAGGAGAAGATTTACCCTTCATTCTTCCCTTTGTTTATCTAAAACCTGACCCGAAGCCTAGAAGTACAGCAGACACTGAAAACATGAGGGAAAAGGATGAGACTAGGGAAGCAAGAAGAGTCATAAGGACCTTAAATAGACTGTTAGGAAGTAAGGTTGTCCAAAATCAAACTACTGCTCTGGTGAATGAGAATAACAAGTCAATTTAATCAGAATTCTATAGATTTGATCTCTTGATAATTTTTCAAAAATTTGTCCTCCTCTACCTTCCTGCTGTCAGTGGGCTGACTTTTTTTTAATGAATAACAAATATGTCCTTTTAAAAAACATTCTTTATTTGGCTGCCCTGAGTCTTAATTGTGGCAGGCAGCATCTCTGTCACTGCATGCAGGTCCTTCACTGCTGTGGTGTGGCTTTTCTCTAGTCGTGGTGCTTGGGCTTAGTTGCCGTGGTATGTGGAATCTTCGTGCCCTAACCAGGGACTGAACTCACATCTCCTGCATTGGAAGGTGAACTCTTAACCACTAGACCACTGGGAAGTCCCTGGCCTGGATTTTTATATGCCCTCCTTTTCTGGAAAGCAGCTGCTTCTTTGCACTGATAACTTCATGAAACTACATTACTCTTGGATTCACAACTTCTGTATTTTTAGTTATATGAGAAAAACGAAAGCCCCTATTTAGTTAGGCTGCTGTGGTGGGAGTTTCCTTATACACTCAACACAAGCATAACTAATTCAGATTGATTCTACTCTTTCTATTTTATAGATGATGAAATGGAGGATTAGGGAGGTTTTATAACTTTCCCAAAGTTGCCCACTTTGTAAGTACTTTTTGTGAGATTCAAACTATCAGAATCTGAAGCTGATTTTCTTTACACTATAGAATTTCATACATACATAAATATTAGGCTGGGCTTTCCTGGTAAAGAATCCACCTGCAATGCAGGAGACTCTGGTTTGATTCCTAATTTGGGAATATACCCTGGAGAAGGAAACGGCAACCCATTGCAGTATTCTGGTCTGGAGAATTCCATGGACAGAGGAGACTGACAGGCTACAGTCCATGGGGTTGCAAAGAGTTGGACAAGAGTGGGTGACTTTCACTTCCTGGAGAAGGGATAGGTTACCCATTCCAGTATTCTTGGGTTTCCCTGGTGGCTCAGAGAGTAAAGAATCCACCACCTGCAATGTGGGAGACCTGGGTTTGATCCCTGGGTTGGAAAGAGGCCCTGGAGGAGGGCATGACAACCCACTCCAGTATTCCGGCTTGGAGAATCCCCATAGACAGAGGAGCCTGGCAGAGTCCATGGGGTAGCAGACAGTCAGACACAACTGAGCGAATCAGCACAGCACAGCACATATATTAGGCTGAATCACTTAGGATAGCCAGTGGCCATTTCATACAGTTCACCCTAGTTGGTTAAGTACCATGCTAATAACTTGTAACATGCGTACATGCATACTCACAATAATTCTAAAAGTGCATCTCTGTCTCCTGGACAATTAATAAAATTCAGATATGATTAATTAAGTTGGTGAATGAGGAAATACTATAATGAATAAATTAATTAAACTGTTATTTCTAAAGTCACCAATGTTTTGTGTATAAATACAGGTTTAATTGGCCAGGCAATGGCACCCCACTCCAGTACTCTTGCCTGGAAAATCCCATGGATGGTGGAGCCTGGTAGGCTGCAGTCCATGGGGTCGCTAGGAGTCGGACACGACTGAGAGACTTCACTTTCATGCATTGGAGAGGGAAATGGCAACCCACTCCAGTGTTCTTGCCTGGAGAATCCCAGGGACGGAGGAACCTAGTGGGCTGGCGTCTATGGGGTTGCAGAGTTGGACACGACTGAAACAACTTAGCAGCAGCAGCAGCACAGGTTTAATGTTCAAATACCTGGCGTTGCTCCCAGCATTCAGAGGCACCCCCAAAATATTCATTGAACAAAGAATATTTTGAATTTAGTAACCTTCTTTGCAGGTGGCTTTAAAAAAATATTTTGATGTTCACTTTTTGGCTGTTCCATGCAGCATGTGGGATTCTAATTCCCCAACCAGGGATCAAAGCCAAGCCCTCTACCGTGGAAGCATGGAGTTTCAACCACTGGACTGGCAGGGAAGTCCCCCCTCCCCCAAACATACTTTTTTTTTCTTTTAAATTAATTAATTTATTTTAATTGGAGGCTAATTACTTTACAATCTTGTGGTGGTTTTTGCCATACATCAGCATGTATCAGCCATGGGTGTACATATGTAATGGGAAGTATTATTGCCTTATTATAATTACTGATCTGATGCTCAGTTATGTTACACCTTAGAAACAAATGACTAGTTTTACCAGGGATATTCTTACCAACTTGGTCTAGCACATTATTATTCTTATTTTAAAACATGGCTCAATTTACCCACAATGTGATGTCTTCCTAACACCTACCTTACTATTATTCTCTACCTTGCATGTACATCTGTTATTACATTAACTACGACCTCATAGTATTTTTCCCTACCAATTTGTGACCTCATGAAAGGCAAGTAACTTGTCTTCATCTTTATAGTCCAGGGACTTGAATGGCATTTGATAAACACTTGCTAAATTTTGATAAATGGAATTTATTACTATAATTCAATCTGTTTAATGTCAACTGTTTATTTTATAAAGACAGATTTATCTGTAAACTTTCATATGAGATTTAATGACATTTGGGGGGAATATGGGAAAATATTCATTTGAAAGAAAACAAAGTGAGTTAAAGTTGAATTTTGAGAGAATATTTGAATATTTGGAAATAGACAATAACTCAAAAGAGGAGGAAATGGTAAGTAGGTGGTAGCTGATGTTTTTGGTTATAAAGGACACCCAGGTGTCCTCTGTGACTTTGATGACACCTCATCATTGCTATGTGAAAGCAATGAGAATTGTATAAAGGGCAGCTGAAGACTGCCACACAAGCAAGGATATAGAAAGTGCATTATGCTTGTGAGTAAGGCCACGTTTTGATATGCTTTAGAAAGTTCTGCTTTGCTGCAATATATTTTGGTATAAGGTCATCATCAATGGCATCAGGATACAAGATGGAAATATTAGATTTGTGATATTGAATGAGGCAGTCAGCCATAGACTCTGAGCAAATCTTAAAGTTTTTGCTGAGTATGGTCTGTCAGTATTATCTGAAGGCTGATCTGTCTTCTGATTCTGCACCATCTTTGTAGCTAGTCACTCAGACAACAGAGTAGATCAAGGTAACTGCTACATGACTTACATGTAACTAGACGCTCTTCCAGGAAAAGCAGATTGGCTTATTAGTGCTTGCTACGATGTTTGCTGCTCACTCAAAAAGTGCTGAAGTCCTTGGCCTCTCTCCTGAGATGCAACCCACTGTGCGTGGATGTGCGTCTAGCTTTTCTCGTTCCTTTTTATGAACTGGGGCGTGCAAGTTGAAGCTCATGTTTCTGTGCTGTGTGAGTAATAAAGTCCTTGTCTCTGACCCAGGAATCTCATGGCTTCTGTCATCATGACTCTTGCCCATAACACTGCAGTAAATTAAACTGTTAGCTTGCAAGCTGGGTCAAATCTCACATGCTTCCCGGTTCTTGAAAATTGATGCCTCCTTCGTAAAAGCTGTGCTCAGTGGACAAATAAAGTCTTACATGAAGGTTGAATGGTGTCCAAGGAATCATCTGTAAACAGTAGCCAGCCTACCAAAACGAAGGCTAAAATGGAAAATATTATAACATTTTAAGGTAAAGTGACTCTCATGTTCCGGTGAATTTATAAATGTAATATTTTGTCACACTGAACAAACATTCCTGCACCCACAGTAAACATGTTTTTTGAGTTAGGTAGGTCATTTAAAGCACTGGATCTCAGGGTAATACTTGCTTGGGTGAAACAGGTAAAATGCAAAGCTGACACCAAAGAAAGATTGAATGCTTACTGGAGCACTTAGGAAATTTCACTCATACATATATAAAAGTCAGTAACTCTATTCAAAAAGTAACAGTGTGTTGAAGGACAACCAAGTGAATAACACAGTAAAAGTAAAATACTTTTATAGACACTGGGAGATATGGTTATACATATAAAAGAGACTAAATTGTTCTGTTCAACTAACAGATATTCAAGGGCAGTCAAGTGAGTAATGAAATAACTGTAAGTTGTTTTCATAGCGCTGTGAAGACGCAGTTAGTCGTAACAGTCATGGTACTGCAGTCACTGCTGACTTGCGTGGTTTAATCCTTCAATTGTTACATCAAATATTCTAGCATAAAAATGTACATGAACAAACACAAAATGCTGAAAAATGCTAACAAAAAACCAGAACTGGGAATGAGGGAGCAAGAAAAACACAAAAGAGTTAAAGATTTAAGCTTGCTAGTGTATATGAAAAAACCTGCCATAAAAAGCATTCATTAATTCAGAAACTTTCACAATTATGAGAGGAGAGATTCCAAAATGGGCAGATCTATTTATAAACATGTAACAACCTAGAAGCAGAAAGTATCCAGTGAGGTAGAACTTTAATTAAATGCCTAGAGGCAATCTAAAATGATGTAAGTGAATTTAAAATTTTAAAGGAAGTAATCAGTTATAATTACAAATAGAGTTATAGATAATTATACAAATTCTATAGTACATTAAATGAATGGCATATCCTTCTGTCTTTGGTTATTCCTTCCATTATTGAGCTGCTCTAATATCCCACTCATTTGTTCTTGTCTTTAAGGAGTTCATATTCTAGTGGGGAAAATAGTATATAAACAACTGTCTACAATATGCCATATTTATTTAACTACTCTAATATATATGCAAAGATGTTTTGAGACTAATTTCTGCTGAAAGCAACTACAAAGGGCTTCATGGAAGACATGGCATTACTCAATAGAAAACTCAGTAGAATCTTTAGAAACAAAGGGATGGATTGGAAAGTGCCTGAATCTAGGCACAAAATCGTGCAAGTACTGGGCAAGTTCAGCGAAGGCTGAGTGGTCTGTAATGTCAGTAGAGTATTGGATTTTATTCTGTTAGTTATTTTATTGTTATTTTGTCAATCAAGATTATTTTCTATTTCTCTTTAAAAGATGAGTTAGTTCATTTATAATTACTGATACGGTAAATGTTTGGTCTCTGTCTGCCAAGTAGTCGTTATATGATTTATTTACTCATTTTCTCTTTTGTGAAGGTTTACATCTTTCCCTCACAATTACCTTTGTACTAGTATGTTTTCAATTTTAGTATATGTGCTGCTGAAGCGAGCACTGTACTAATACCTTTATAGAACATCTTAATTTCTCTTTTTGTCTTCCTGTATCCCTCTTCCTGCTCCCCAAACCTCATTTCTGTCGTGTGTTTGCTCAGTTGCTTTAGTTTTGTTTGACTATTTGCGATCCCATGGACTGTAGCCCACCAGGCTCCTCTGTCCATGGGATTTTCCAGCCAAGAATACTGGAGCCAGCCATTTCCTTCTCCTTTCTCTCTCTTACTATTGTTTAATGGTTGCCTACTATAAGCAATACTGGTATTACCTAATAAATTCCTTTTCCTCCCTTCATTTCTTATTTGAGATAATACTCTTTTACTTCCCATTAATGGCAACCCACTCCAGTACTCTTGCCTGGAAAATCCCATGGACAGAGGTAACTACAGTCCGTGGGGTCGCAAAGAGTCGGACACGACTGAGCAACTTCACTTTCACTTTCAATACCCAGTTAATACCCAATCTAAGTTAATAGTGAAGTAATCAGTGAATTCATTTTAGTTTTTAATATACTCCCCATTCCTGCCCTGTGATGTGTTTTGAAATGGGTGGTTGAAATGTATCTATATTCTCAGAGTATATATACATCATATATTATGGGGGCAGGAGGAGAAGGGGACGACCGAGGATGAGATGGCTGGATGGCATCACTGACTCGATGGACGTGAGTCTGAGTGAACTCAGGGAGATGGTGATGAACAGGGAGGCCTGGCGTGCTGAGATTCATGGGGTCGCAAAGAGTCGGACACGACTGAGCGACTGAACTGAACTGAACTGATATTATAATTGCCCCTTCATGATCATCATATAGCAAAAATTGTAAAGGTAAATGTGTTTTTAATGTTTTTCATCAGTCTTTTTTGATTGTCTCAAATTTTTCTTATAGATTCCTCAGGAACAGCTCACAGAAACATTATTTTCTAACTTATACATTCTTTCCATTTTCTCTGCAGTCTTTATACTTGGGGATCAGTTTGACTGGATAGAAAAGCTTGGTTTATATTTTGCTTTCTTGAATATTTTAAATATGTTTTTATATTCTTTTTTAGACTAAAGAATTGCTGTTTAAAAGTTTAATGATAAACTGACTTTTCCTTTTCTCCAGAGGTCAGTATTTTTCTTAGAATAGGGATTCTCGAGTATTTTTGGTCTCAAGAACTGTTTACAGCCTTAAAAGCTATTGAGGGCCTCCCAAACCCTTAATTTATGTGTTACATATGATATTTACTTTACTAAAATTAAAACTGAGAAATTAAAAAAGTTATTTATTAATTCATTTAAAATATGGCAATCAATAGAAAAAAGTAAAGAAAATGTTGTTAAATAGAAGGCAGTAAACAAGAATGATAGCAATATATCTGAATGTATTAGCAATTAGAATTAATATAAATGCTCTAATTTACCTGCAAGTATTTTTTCAGACTGGATTAAAATGAAAAAAACAAAAACAATATCAAGTTATTTGTAAGACATGCCTAAAATATAAAAACAAGTAAAGTTTTAAAGGAAAGGCATAAAGAATAAATGCCAGGTTAATATTAAATTGAAAAAAGTGGATATAACTTCATCAAGTTGTATAAGATGAAATAAACTTTAAGGTAAACATCTCATAGAAGGAACAACTTATTGTTATAGTTAGAAGATATAACAAGGCTTCCCAGGTGGTGCTAAAGGTAAAGAACATGTCTGCCAAGGCAGGGGATGTAAGAGACACTGGTTCCATCCCTAGTTGGGAAGAACCCCCTGGAGGAGGAAATGGCAACTCACTCCTGGAGAATATTCTTTCCTGGAGAATCCCATGGACAGAGAAGCCTGGGGAGGCTACAGTCCACAGGGTTGCAAAGAGTGACTTAGCATGCAGCATGCAAGAAGATATAACAATTCTGAACCTGTGTGTATCTAAACACAAACAAAATAAAGATAAAAATCTGGTAGAGTTACATCCTGAAATAAACAAATCCACTGTCATAGTGGGGAAATTGTAATAGACATCTCTTAAAATTAACAGGCACATTTGGCAAAAAAATAGTAAGAAAGTGGTGAAAAGCCAAATAACACTGTTAACCAGCCTATTTAATGCATATATGATTGAAACTTTATGCATAATAATTAGAGTACATATGCAACAAACTACACTCAACAAAGATTGAAAACTTGAGTTTAAGCTGATCACATTCTCTGATTATAAAAAATAATATTAGAACTCAATTAAAAAATATTAGTCACACCCCAGTGAAAAATTAGAAAACGCCTTTTGGGATCAAAGAAAAAAAGTAGAATTTAGATAATATTTTGATCTATTTGAATTTAGATACTTCTGTCTATTTGAATCTAGATAATATTTGATACTATTTTGAAAAACTATGCATAAAAATGAATGGAATGTAGCTTAAGTGATAAGGAAAATTTCATGAATGCAAATATTAGAAAAGAAAGACTGAGAAATTAGTGGCTTACACATCTAACACAAGAATTTAAGAAAAGAATAATACACCAAACAGAAATAAAAGAAGATAATAATATAAAGAATAAATATTGGATACCCTGGAGCCCACTCTCCTTATGATACAGCCAACATTTTGTCTATGGCATGTATATGTCCCTGAATAAATATGCTTTCACTCTTAAGAAAAAGAAAAGAATAAATTGATTATATAAATATAGTGGCATAAACAACTGGTTCTTTGAAAAGATTAATAAAATAGACCAATTTCTGGCAAGTCTTTATAATTTCAACATTTTCTGTTTGTTCCTCCAACTAATTAACTGCTATAGTATCTATTTATAAGTTAGTCAACTGCAGAAAGTATATGGTCTACAGCCATACCACTCTGAACACGCCCAATCACATCTGAAAAAAATATATGAAACTGTCTGTTCAAATAGCTGGGGTAGTTTCAGTTAACTATAGATACAGAGAGACATGAGTCTGGTATGGACATAATGATTATAGTTTCAACTAGTTATACAAACAGAACAGTAGATAATATAACAGAATTTAATGGTGTTGGGGGCAACTAGAGTGCAATTAAAAGTTTAATAATTATAAAAATTATCATGGGATATATCAAATTAATAATGAGATTTGTTGTTTTTACATGAAGGTGCTCTGTATGAATTAATCTGAACATCTAAAGAGGATCTGTAAAGATTTGTATGACCCCAGTCAATCTGTTACTAAGCAAAGGTTCAATGCCCGACAGGCACAGCAGCCAAAACTATGGCACCAGGTTTTGACAAAAGCATGAGCTTTATTGCAAGGTCAACTGGCAAGGAGGCAGCAGTCTCAAATCTTTCCCCTCCATCCCGGGTTCAGGAAGAATTTAAAGGGGTCAGGAAAATTTCAAACTTGGGTGCTGATTGCTTAGTCTCAAATCAGTCCATAGAAGCTCTAAGTGTTACTGGAAGCGAGCATTCCTTTGTTGAAGGACTTACCTCTTTGTGGTAAAATTTTATTCTTAAAGCTCTGTAGCCTAAAGATTCTTGTTTCGGGAGTCATACCAGAGACATGGGGGGCGGAGGGGGGGGGGGGCGGTTCCAGTCTTGCACATGCGCAGTGCTGTCTCTGTAAAAGAACTCAGTCTGATTAATCAACAACCCATTCAAGGAGGCAAAACTAGTTTAAGCTGGTCAAGGTTTTACCTGGACTTCCCAGGTGGCATGCATGGAAAAGAACCAGCCTGCCAGTGTAGTTAGTAACGGTAGCAGACTCTGGTTTGAGTCCTGAGAAGGGACGATCTCCTGGAGGAGGGCATGGCAACCCACCAGTATTCTTGCCTGGAGAAGCCCATGGACAGAGGAGCCCAGCGGGCTACAGTCCGTGGGGTCGCAGAGTCTGGCACAACTGAAGCGACTTAGCACGCAGCACACAGACAAGGTTTTCCGTGATGTTTCAAGTCCTCTGAAGATTGTTTTGTGATGTTCAGATTTTTTTTTTTTCTTGATGGAAGTGTCTGTGTGTGTGGGTACTGCCTCACAGATTCACCTTCATATAAATCTACTAGATCAAGAAGAAAGATACAAAGAGGGGGAAAGAAATATGATATGACTACTATCAACGGGAGAGAGTTAAGGTACAATAATAGTCACTATGCCCTGTAAGTATTAAAGCAAAGGGACCTCTGAGGAGGTGGCAGTCCTATCTGAAAGTCAGTACTATGGTGAGAAGGAACTCTCTTTACAATTCGAATCATGAGTATAGAATTAGGTTCTATGGTGTACACAAGGCATGGCATTCAGAAAGTTACTCGAATCCATGGGTCTGACTTATTTTTCAACCTATAGAATGGATCTTTGAATAACAACAAAATAATTGAAGTGTGAAAATTAAATAAGAAAGGCTAGGTAAAGCACCAAAGACTTAGCAGTAGGTGCTAAAATAAATACTAATGCACTTTACCCTTCCATTATGTTCCTGTAACAATTTCTACATACTTAATGATGGTCATTTAATTCACTGATGCCTGGAGATTTGTTATAGTTAGACTAACTATACATGTTGTGGATGCTGTTAGTATAAATGACAAAAGTTATTTAGTAGTATTTATATTAATATAATCATATAAAATAAATGGTTATCTGGGGAGTTCCCAGGTGATCCAGTGGTTATGACTCTGCACTCCTAATGCAAAGAGCCCAGGTTTGATCCCTGGTCAGATAACTAGATCCCCAGGGATCTTCCCGACCCAGGAATCAAAACCAGGTCTCTCACACTGCAGGCAGATTCTTTACCATCAGCCATCAGGGAAGCCCAAACTAGATCCCACATGTCGCAACTTAAGACCTAGCACAGCCAAATAAAAGCAACAACAAATACTGGTATATAAATGTTCACAGTAGAAAATGTCCATTAACTGATGAATGAATAAAAATTTTTTAAAAAGACTATCTGAAAGGATATTTACTCTTAATTAATTTCTATTTATGTTTGTGTGAATGCTACATTTATAGCTGCTCCAGCAGAAAGTTCTTTCATTTCAACATGCAATTGTAGATTTTAAGAACACAGGATAAGCAGTAGCACTTTCATCACTGTGATTTTCATGTTGTCAGTGGGAACCATTGAAGGAAATCAGAGATATTTGTTTTAACTGAGAAGCTCAGAATACCCTAAGATAAGCTGCTTTCTCTCACAATGAACTCGTTGCCTCTATTTTCTATCCAAGTTGTTAGTCTTAAATCATTATTCTTCTCAACCTCAGATTTCTGAATAGTTTTTTTAGTGGTGTCAAGTTTCTTTACAACTATGCTTAACCATCATTTTTGTAAGTATTATTTCGTTTCCCTATCCTTTAGGGGAAGTATTGAGTTTGAATTCATTCAACTAAATTATAGGCTAAGACTCTGCAATACTTTTGACTATCAAATTTGCTGTTTGGCTTAGGAAACTCAAACAAGGGCTCTATATCAACCTAGAGGGGTGGGATGGGGAGGGAAATAGGAGGGAGGTTCAAAGGGCGGGGATATATGTATACCTACAGCTGATTCATGTTGAGGTTTGACAGAAAACAGCAAAATTCTGTAAAGCAATTATCCTTCAATAAAAAGTAAATTAATTAAAAAAATATTCTTGCATAAAAAAGAAATTATATACCCAACTTGAAAAGAAGCAATGTTTATTAACTAGTTTATATTTGCAGTGAAATGCTGTATATGAAAATGAAAGTAACTCCAGGAATCACAAAAGGCTAAGATCAGAATGTTTAAAATTTGTCATCAAGTTGGACTTAACGCTTTTCAGCTTTAGGCAATTGGCTGATGATCTTGGTGCTGAACGTTCCCACTTTAAAAAAGGCATGTTTAAGCAGCAGTGTTGACTTTACAAACCACATTTTTCCTTTGCAGTTGGCTCTCTGATGCATGTGTGGTCAGTTGCTTAGTTGTGTCCAACTTTTTGCAACCCTCATGGACTGTAGCTCACCAGGCTCCTCTGTCCATGGGATTTTCCAGGTGAGAATACTGGAGCGGGTTGCCATTTCCTTTTCCAGGGGATCCTCCTGACCTGGAGATCAAACCTGAATTTCCTGTGTCTCCTGCACTGGCAGGCAGATTATTTACCACCGAGCCACTTCGGAAGCCCAGCTCTCAGGAAGACACACCAGTCGGGCTGCTAGGGGGATGCTTTGAGGCTCAAAAGGAGGAAACAGGATGAAAACATGTATGACAGTCTGACATGGAAAGGTGGACTGGCAGAATAAAGGGTACACGCCACAGTTAAGGATCTTCATTGTTGATTTTTTGCTTGAACATTGGTCAAACTAAGTGTCTTTACAGGGCTTATCTGGCCTAACCCTCAAATCTGTGATCCTTGTTAAAAAGGAAAGAACTATTATTAGGTGTCCTAAAAGCCCTGCTCTGGGACACTTCTTTATTTTTTTTCCCAAAAAATTTGAATTAATTTATTAGTTTTGGTTGTTCTGTGTCTTCATTGTTCTTACATGCTTTCTCTAGTTGCAGAGAGCCAGGGCTTTTGCAGTGGGTAGACTTCTCATTGGAGTAGCTTCTCTTGTTGCAGAGTGTGGGTTCTAGAGCTCACAGGCTTCAGTAGCTTTGGAATACGGGCTTAGTTGCTCCGCGGCATGTGGAATCTTCCTGGACCAGGGACTGAGCCTATGTCTCCTGCATTGGCAGGTGAATTCTTAACTTCTGGACCACCAAGGAAGTCCTGGGAGACCTCTTTAAGAGAGCTGACTATGAGAAGAAGACAGAACCTCCTTATTGCTCAGAGAGAGAGAAGAGCAGAGGTTAGCTATTAGAGAAAATCAGCAGCAGCATGGGCCACAAATCAACTAGGTCAGCAGAGCAGACGGCAGCAACAACAGTTGGTCCTGGAGCTCAGAGATACCTCCCACAGCTCTAATTATATCTAAGAATCACCTCCTTCCATCCCACATGCCCCATAGAACAGGAAGAGAAAAATTAGAATGATTCTGGGAAAATTAGACTTCCTTCTAATCAAACACAACAGTTCTTAAAGCATTAAGAATTCAGATATTGTAAATACAACACAGTTAAATGGATCACTGGATGAGGCTTTGTTTAAAATTTATAGATGACATAATATTAATAAATTCATATTCCATTCAAGTTAATGGGTATTTATTAAAGATGCTAAATTTATTGTAAGGTAGACAGATACTACTCTGATAGAAATGGGGGGAAATAAACTCCAGCAAATTCTGTTTGTTGTAAATAACATGATAAAGGAACATATGTACATAAACAGTAATCTTGGTATATACATTTATTTCAATTTCTACTGAAAATTATCATTAGGAGAACTGTTAGAAATGGTCAATGTCATATGGTTGATAGAAAGTGGGAAAATTAGTAAAAATCAGTAATCAACAGACAAACATTCATATAGAGAAAATATGCCAATCATTGTCAGGAAATATTTATTAAAATCAGAGTTAATCATTGAAGGCAGAAGCTTTAACCTCTGAGCTACCAGGGAAACCCTGTATGTATGTCTGGTGCCAGCACGTATATTTAAGATATCTGAATAAAATTTTACATAAAAGGACCATATATATTTTTAAAAATAAAAATTCTGAATTTTAACTTTATATCTGCAATTTCAGTTATCATTTTATTAACTTGTATTGGGCTTCCCTGGTGGCTCATATGGTAAAGAATCTGCCTGCAATGTGGGAGACTGGGGTTCGATCACTGGGTTGGGAAGATCCCTTGGAGGAGAGCATGGTAACCCATTTCAGTGTTCTTGTTTGGAGAATCCCCATGGACAGAGGAGCCTGGTGGGCTACAGTCCATGGGGTCACAAAGAGTTGGACATGACTGAGTGACTAAGCATGGTCATCATAACCTGTATTGTGTAACAAGTTGTCAAAGCTTCTGGGTTATAACCCATTTAAATTAGACTGAGTAAAGTAGGCCTTTGAATCATCCCTTGTTCAATTACTGTCATCCCTTAAATATCTGCAGGAGTTTTGCTCCAGGACCCCAGAAAATAACAAAATTTGTGGATGTTCAAGTCCCTTATATAAAATGGCATAGTATTTGCATATCACCTACACACATGCTCCCTATGGTTAAAATCATCCCTAGATTCCATACAATACCTAGTACAATGTAAATGCTATGTAAATAGTTGTAAATACAATGTAAATGATATGTAAATAATTTCCAGAGCACAGCACATTTAAGTTTTGCCTTTTGAAACTTTCTGAAAAACTTTCTGAATATTTTTGATCCTAGATTGTTTGAATTTCTGGATGCAGAACCCACAGCTATAGAGGGCTGACAATATTTTAATGGGGAATGCAAAGGGGTGTGATATGACCAAGGGGGAATCAACTGACTATCAAACTTTTAAAATTTGTCATGAGAAGGAGTTGTTGGAGATTTGGGAAGGGACAGTAAGACATAGACTGGAAGAAAAGAAATAAACCAAGGGCATGCCAAAGATAAAGGCAATGCAAAAATACCTTGGTGATGAAAAATTGGCAAATGTAACTTTAAACATTTTATTTCATTAGCGAATTAATTGTTATATTAGTTTAGAAGGGGTGACAGAGGATGAGATGATTGGATGGCATCAGGGACTCAGTGGACATGAGTTTGAGCAAACTCTGGGAGACAGTGAAGGACAGGAAAGCCTGGTGTGCTGTAGTCCATGGGGTTGCAAAGAGTCAGACATGACTGAAAAACTGAACAACCATTATTATATAACTTTATTCATTTGAGCACTTGAGTTTGTGTCCAGTGTAGACCTACAGAGGAAGTGGGGAACTGAGGCTGTTACATATATACATACGAACACACAAATAAATATTTTATTTCTTATGGGGTATGGGAAACAGTGAAGAAAATGAATAATTTTGACATTTTATTGTTCTTGAAGTGGCATTTCAATTTCAGAATATCTGTAAGACTTTTAATAAATTTTATTTTAAATACGTAACTTTTTAGGATAAATGTAGATTATTATTTTGTGAAATATTTTTATGATGCAGTCTAGCTTTAATATACAGATTGGATTTAATTTTTTCTCTTTAGCAACACAATTATCTTAGCATATCAACCATTGGGAATATTATTTCCCTCTCCAGTTTTCATTTGCAAATTTCATTATAGCGTGATATGGTAACCAGCTGGTGTTTCTTCTATAACATTATACTCAGGCTTTTCAGCTTTGAAATAACAATATTTCAAAGCAAGTGGAAATCCTTTCTGCGAATATGATTTTGTTTAAGTAACACATTTATAAAACATAAAATGTAGTTTAAGTTTACATATCATACATATTGGAAATATGCAGATGGCATATTCATATCAATTAAAAAACCCTATTGGTTTTTAATAGTTTATTATACAATTTATCAAGTTCTTAAGATTAGCTTTTTTTGCTCAATATTACAGTATCATTTTAGTTATCTTAAGAACCTTGAAAGCCCTATAATCTTTTCTTTGATAAATGGATTAAAATTTTTTTGGATTTCACAAGGGTTCTTTAAGCATCTCTGCTGAATAATTATTCTGTAAATATGTAGAACAGGTTTCCTGAAGGAATGAGCATGTGAATCTGCCCTTCCTTCCTTTCTTTTGTTTTCTCTCTCTCTTTTCCTCTCTGACACGTACATATACAGTTGACCCTTGAACAACAGAGGTGTTAGCTATAGGAGTCCACTTATATATGGATTTTTTTTCAGTAAATGAATACAGTACTACACGATTTGTGGAAGAGAGGGTAGGGAAGGTTGACAATGGGACTTTATTCGTTCTGGAGCCACTACCCCATGGACACTGAGGGATGACTGTATTTCTTTTATAATTCTCTGTGTGGTTTTGACTTTATATTCTACTATAATCTTGGTAATAAACTTTTACCTTTAAAATTAAAGTTGTAGATGTGTTTCAATGATAAATATTTTATTGCTCTAATAGATCGTGCTAGTGGTAAAGAATCCTCTTGCAGTGCAGGAGACCTAGGTTCAATCCCTGGGTCAGAAAGATCCCCTGGAGAAGGAATGGCAGCCTACTCCAGTATTCTTCCCTGGAGAATCCCATGGACAGAGGAGCCTGGCAAAGTGCAGTCCATGGGGTCGCAAAGAGTCAGACACAATTGAGCACAGCACGGCTAGCTAATAGAGAGCATATGCATATAAGGGGTTAATTTGCATTTACAGTTGTCCCTTGGGATCCATGGGGAATTTGTTTCAGGGACCTCAGCAGAAACCAAAACCCACAGATGCTTAAGCTCCTTGTATGAAATGTGTGGACTTCCCTGGTGGCTCAGTGGTAAAGAACCTGTCTACAGTGGGGGAGCCACTGGAGACATGGGTTTGATCCCTGGGTCAGGAGGGCACGGCAACTCACTCCAGTATTGTTGCCTCTGGAATCCCATGGACCGAGGAGCCTGGTGGGCTAAAGTCTATAGGGTCACAGAGAGTCAGACACAGCTAAGGCGACTTAGCACGGCATAAAATGCATAGTAGAGCGGCCCTCTGCCGTAGGCGGAGCCTTCATCTGCAGAATCAGCCAACATGAAATTAATTCATGGTTGGTTGAATTGTTGATGTGGAACCTAAAGACAGAAGGGCCAACTGTAATTAATTCTTTTTAAAAATTAATTCATTCGCTTCTTTTTACATTTGGCTGTGCTGATTCTCTGTTGCTGCTCTCAGGATTCCTCTAGATGAGGCGATAGGGGGCTACTCTCTAGTTGCACTGTGTGTGCTTCTCACTTTGGAGGCACCTCTTGTTGTGGAGCACAGGCTCTAGGGCGTGTGGGCTTCAGTAGTTGTGACACTCAGGCTCAACAATTGTGGCCCATGGGCTTAATTGCCCTGAGGCATGTTGGATCCTCCCAGGCCAGGGATCAAACCTGTGTCCCCTGCATTGGCAGGTGGATTCTTAACCACGGGACCACCAGGGAAGTCCTGTAATTCATTCTTAAGGCACCTGGGTCCAATGGCAAGCACAGTGCTGGGCCCATGGATGATATTAATTAATGTTTGCTAAACTGTGCTCAATCCGGATTGTTTGCTTTACAGGCTTACCTAACATTGCCTGCATGTTAAGTAGCTTCAGTTGTGTCTGACTCTGCGACCCTATGGACTGTAGCTTGCCAGACTTCTCTGTCCATGGCATCTCCAGGCAAGGATACTGGAGTGAGTTGCCATGCCCTCCTAAAGGCGATCTTCTTGCCCTGGGATCAAATCTGCTTCTCTTATGTCTCCTGTGTTGGCAAGTGGATTCTTTACCACTAGTGCCACCTGGAAAGTCCTACTTAACATAACTGTTCTACATATACAACACATTTCATCATTGCTTAAAATGGTCTTGAACCTCTAGAAATGGTTTTGTATAAATTTGGTCAGTTGTATTTTTGGTGCATGACTGACATAATGATGTCTTCAGCAATCATTTACTATTCAGTAGGAACTCACTCCAGTGCTCTTGCCTGGAAAATCCCATGGGCAGAGGAGCCTGGTGGGCTGCAGTCCATAGGGTCTTGAAGAGTCGGACACGACTGAGTGACTTCACTTTCACTTTTCACTTTCATGCATTGGAAGAGGAAATGGCAACCCACTCCAGTGTTCTTGCCTGGAGAATTCCAGGGACGGGGGAGCCTGGTGGGGTGCCATCTCTGGGGTCGCACAGAGTCGGACATGACTGAAGCGGCTTAGCAGCAGCAGCAGCAGCAGCAGCAGGAACTCAAAAACACAGTTATTGTACTTTAATAGCTAAGTTCGAAGGTTTACACATACACAATTGAATATATGTAGCAGTCAAACTCCAAAGATAGCTTCTCATCTAGCATAGTTTCCCAGTGAACTTTTCCTCCCAGTATTCATGTGCTTGTATAGTTTCCTCCCTTTAAATTACAACTGGCCTTGACTTACTTGTAACCAGCAGAATACAGCAGAAATGATGCTGTATATCCTACAAGTCCAGGTCAGAAGGACACTTGCAGCTCTGCCTTAGTTTTTCTAGCTTTCAGTTATCATTTGACCCAGCTGTGTACAGGAGCCCATGCAGGGATTGTCTAGCTGAGCCTCTAAGCTTTGAGGTTAGTTGTTATGCAGTAACAGACAATGTAACAGTATACTATAGTGTGATGAGTACAGAATGCCAGTTCCCATCTGGGGTGGGAGAGGGTGGAGATGGTGTAGAGTGAGAAGAAGGAAGGGAGGCATGGAAAATATGCGTAATTTATAAAAACAAGTAGCAGTAAATAGATTTCTCAGGTGGTGCTAGTGATAAACAACAGGCCTACCAATGCAGGAGACATAAGGGGTGCATGTTCGATCCCTGAGTCAGGAAGAGCCCCTGAAGGAGAGCATGGCCACCCACTCAGAGGAGCCTGGCGGGCTATAGTCCATAGGGTAGCAAAGAGTTGGAAGTGACTGAAGCAATTTAGCACACAGCACAAAGCAGTAAATGACACTTCTTCATGTAAGAAATCCTTTTGAACAGCAAAGTTGCTTCTAATCACCACTTTCCTCAAAGGAATCTGCTCATAAATCGTTTTAGGGAAACTAAAAAGTAAAAGTTCACTCATTCATTCATTTATTCATTTGAGAAAGTTTTGCATAATGGCTACAAGGTCCAATTCTCTGGGCCAGATGTGAGTAGTACCCATGAGGAAGCTGAGCTAGGATCGTCATCAGCTTCCCTGATAGCTCAGAGGGTAAAAGCGTCTGCCTGCAATGCAGGAGACCCAGGTTCGTTTCCTGGGTCAGGAAGATCCCCTGGAGGAGGAAATGGCAACCCACTCCAGGACCCTTGCCTGGAAAATCCCATGGATGGAGAAGCCTGGTAGGCTACAGTCCGTGGGGTCACAAAGAGTCAGATACGACTGAGTGACTTCACTGTCTGTCTGTTCAGTGAGAACAATGGTAAGGCGAAGGAGAAAATTGAGATGGCTGTGAAATGGAGGCAAATTGGAGGGAAATAGAATGGATCTGCAAGACAGAAGAATGGTGCTTCTATGCAGGAAATAGGAACTTCCCTGGTGGTCCAGTGGCTAAGAATCTATGTGCCCTATACAGAGGGCCCAGGTTCGATCCCTGGTCAGGGAACTAAATCCTACAAGCGGTAACTAATAGTTCCTGTACCATAACTAAATATCCCAAGTGCTACAACTAAGACCTGGCATAGCCAAATAAATAAAATAAAAAAAATTAAAGGGTGTTTTTAGTTAAAGGAACAAGTTGAAAAATAAAAATCAGAGGCATAGATGGAAAGAGTTTCCCTTCCTCTGAGGTAGGTGGAAAACAAGATGAAAGAATAGGGGAAAGATTACTAAGTTTTTAGTGGAGAAACAGTTGATATCAAACAGTACCCATTGTCCCAACTGAGCAGAGAGAGAACTAATTTGCTGAAAGTAGAGCAGGCAGTGGAGAGGGAGGGCTGAGGAGGGAGAAAAGTTGTTAACTACTCTGGTTAATACGTTGAGAAATGGGATAAGAAGCTAACATTATTTAGCTGCTAAATCATGTCCAACTCTTTTGTGACCCCATGAACTATAGCCCGCCAAGCTCCTCTGTCTATGGCATTTCCCATACAAGAATACTGGAGTGGGTTGACATTTCTTTCTCCAGGGGATCTTCCCAACCCAGGGATCAAACCTGCTACTCCTGCGCTGCAGGTGGATTCTTACCACTGAACCACTGGGGAAGCCCCAAGGAGCCAACTAGAGATGAGCAAAATGGTGGTTGTGCTTGCAAGAGAGGCCCAGCTGAGGTTGGAAATCATAAATTTGTACTGCAGTCAATCATCCTGGTAATCTAGGTTTCTCCTATGGTAGTTCCCAGAGCAGAAAGAATGGAAATGGTTGGCCAAGTCTAGGTTAGATGGAAAGATTTGGGCTATATTTTTAACACTTACTTTAGCATGTAATATTGTATCTGAAAAACTCAATATGGAAAAATTAACTTTTTGTGGGTTATGAAATAATATACACAAGTTTGGGTTTGAGCTCTGACTCTTTAAATTCCTGGAAGACTTTGGGAAAATCATAAAGTCACTTAAACTTATTTTTGCTCACATACAAAATGAGAGTTTTTATCTACCCAATTTCTCATGAGGCTAAAATGAGAAAATTTAAGTAAAACTTGGGCTTCCCTGATAGCTCAGCTGGTAAAGAATCCTCCTGCAATGCAGGAAACCCTGGTTTGATTCATGGGTCAGGAAGCTCCCTTGGAGAAAGGATAGGATACCTACTCCAGTAATCTTGGGCTTCCCTGGTGGCTCAACTGGAAAAGAATCCATCCACAGTACAGGAGACCTAGGTTCTATCCCTGGGTTGGGAAGATCCCCTGGAGAAGGGAAAGGATACCCACTCCAGTATTCTGCCCTGGAGAATTCTATATAGTCCTTGGGGTCACAAAGAGTCAGACACAACTGAGCGACTTCCACTTTTAAGTAAAGTGGTTTGTATACTTAAAGGTATGATTTTACTACCTTTAAAAATACCAAAGATATTTTTCTGATTTTATTACCTTTAAAAATATCAAAGAGTTTTTCACTGGGTTTCATTTCATGGGTGGCTTCAGTTTCCTCTCCTCTGTTTCCATTTGTTAATCTGTCTCTTTTTAGTTTCATATGCAGAAAACTTTCCGCCACCAGTTGTGTTATTCATGGTAACTACATTTGTCTCCCTGTCTTTATTTTACTAGACTGTTTGATTTCTTTGTCCAAGCAAGTCACCTAGAATGTTTCTTGCCTTTTTTGCAGCTTGAATTACAATTTGCTATACTTTCTTTCTGTTTTCTTTTCTATGGAAGCTTTAATTCTATTCTTTTGATATCCTTTCTCTTAATTGCCTTTTGAAATTAGCATAATGTGGATACTTTTAGTTCTTAACCTAATTGATCCAAAGATGGAAAATGCCTGGCAATTCTATTGATTGTGTAATTTCTTGGACCATACTCTTAAACAGTCAGCATTTTGCCACATCCTTTTGTTCACAGAATTGCTTATTATCTGTCCAATTTTCCTAACTCTTACTCATTTATATTGACATCTATTGGTGCCATTAGTTTTAAAACACAGTCTTTAGGCAAGAAATGACTGCATTTGTTCAACTTCTTTTTACAAGTTGTCAGTAAAATGCTCAGATGAATGAGTTTGCTTTCTTATTTAAATATCCCTTTATTTGCTGTTTTCTATTTTTCATGTTTGTAGGAACAAGGAGTCAGTGTTACTAATTTTCAAGTGAAAATATCAGAGTAGGTAAGCTGTACATTGAAAGAAGACATGACTTCATTTCAGTGGAGTGACAATTTTCAGATCATTCAAGGGGGGAGTGCAGCAAAAAGAAAGACTTTACACACAGTTTCTTACTATAAATAGCCTGGCACAGTTCTGATAATTGGAATAAAGGAATTCTAAGAAGGTGATATGAAGTCTAATGGAGTGGTTGAGATGGTACAACGAGGTAACAGTGAATCGGCTCTGAAAGAACTAAAAAAGAAGGAACATTACTTTATCTGTTAAGTATGAATCTAAATCCACACATGACCCATCTGATATGAATCATCCCTTCTTTCAGGAGACCCTGGTTTGCAGCAGGGTCTGCAGCTATAAGATCAACAGTCACCATATCACAGTGCTTGTTCAAGTCACCTTATTTCACGTTTAAAGTGCAGGATGTTGACAATCTAGAGATGTCAAAGAACTTCCTATTTTTCTCATTATTTGCATTGTAATATGGTGTGGTAGGTGTTTTCTGTTTGGAAAGTATCCATATTCTTAGAAAACCAAAGCAGGGGTAGAATAGGATGGAGGATAAAAGGAGCATGGAATGGTTATTTAGGATTGACTATGCTTCGCTCTAGATTTAAGAGTGTATGCTCAAGGCTCTGAACTATGTTCTACAGTTTTAATGTCATTCAACTTAATCCTCCAAGGGAGGAGACCTAACAAACTCAACAGCAGCAACTCTGGGGGACAGGATTTTGTGTAGCATTCTGCAGTCCACCAGGCATATCTCACAACTGGCTTAATTGCTAACTTCCAAGAGCCAGGCAATTGCAAGTAAAATTTCAAATTTTCTACTTTGAAAGAACTAGATAGTTGAGTGGCTCTGGGCAATAAGTCCCATGGGAAGTACCTGATGATGCGGAAAAGCTGCAACTCATTTGTCTTTTTTCAAATAGATATAATAATTTTATTTTTATTTCTTTGTTTTTTGTTTGTTTGTCTTAGACACACTCCATCTAATTACCCACAGTCCAAACCTGACCCACATAACCTCAGCTTATTTACATGCCTGGTCCTCATAAACACTTAAGAGTGTGATTTCTGCCTGAGAGTTTTAGAGTCCAAACTTTTCACTGTGAGAAAATCACTTTAGTATTAAACAATCTCACAAACTCCCATGTGATGATAAAATGATTATTCAGTTCACAGAAAATCCAGGGAGGACACATAGACTTCAGAACTATTTGTAATAACATTTTAGTGCTTCCATGGTCCTCATCCATAGAACAGACATTAATTGGGCACCTACTATGTGTCAGGCACCATTCTAAGAACTGAGAAAGCGTATGTGACAAAAAGGACAAAATCGCTGCCATGGGACCGCACACTGGTGGTAGACTACAGGTCGTTAGCCAGCTAAGTGGATAGAATATATTATGGCAAATCACAGAAAGTGAAGTACCAGAAGGAATAAGAAAACAAGGAATGAGAATCATGAGTGCTGAGGTGGGGTAGAGGAAAGGGAGGGTGTGCACTTTTAGACAGTGAAGCTAGAGAAGGACTCACTGAGGAGACCCTTGAACGAGGCTTGGGAGACTATTCCATACAAAGGCCCTAAGGTGGGAAGAACCCTGATGCATTCACGAAACTTACAGGAGGTCAAATGGTCTAGAGAGGGTTAGAAATGAATTTCTGGGATTCCAGCAGAAAGTCAACTCTGTGAGGAGATAGCTTTATGTTCAGTCCTTAGAAGTAATTAGGTCAAAGCCTTTTTAGTTTAAGAGAGGAAGGACAAAATGTCAAAAAATGGAAAAACAACCCACCAAAAAGAATGTATTACAGAGTATAGAGGAGGGAGAAATCATGTCTTTAATTACTAGATGTGAGCAGGAAGTAAGATTGATATTTTAGAATCATTATTTGCATGTAAATTGCTTTCCTTCATCAAAAAAGAGAGTCTTAATTGTCATGATCTAGAGACTGAAGCGACTTAGCAGCAGCAGCAGCAGAGATAAGGTTACAACTTTCTCAAAAAGCAAGTAGAGTAAAATGGTTAGCATGATTATAATATAAATTTCTAGACTTTCAGACAGCAAAGAAGCATTTTTGTTAGTTTCTCATTTTTACTTTTGTTCCTCTAATGTAGTTTATTTATTTATTTTTTCCCTTCCTGATTTCTCCCCTAAAGCTCTCACATGTAAAAGGGAAATGATGAGAAGGCACTTTGTTAGAAAAACAGAAATTGACTTTATGGAAATGTGTTAGTTAAGGGCACGCTAAGTAAAACAGAAGTAGAATTATTTTTATATTCTTTATTTCATTTGACCAGGGTCTTTTCATTTTCAGGAGTGTGTTCAAATACCCTTGCTGAGTTACAGCAAGGATCCTAATCACACAAAGCAAGACGGTAATAACAGGGATTTGAGCAAAATCAGATCAGAATGTCAGGTTTTCTAATGTAAAGATAATTCAGCTATTTTGCCCTTATTTTTTATAATGATAAAATTCTCCTTAGAAAATTCCATACACCACTGTGTCTGTCTGTCAGATGCAAAGCTAACCTTTGGATTAAAATATTTATTCTTTTGTCTCCATAGAAAGCATTATTCTGAACATCAAATGAAAATGAATAATGGTTTAACATAAAAACTGTGAAGATAAAAGAAACAAATGTGAAGGGAATTAATGGAATTTAGAATATCTTACAGGATAAAGTATATTTTTTAAAGAAGAGTTTTTCATGAAATCAGAGCACTATGGCAATCAAATATCTTGGCTCTTAGATTGTTTATACTCCAGGACAACTTTGAAATCCACAGGCATACTAGCTAGAACTTGGTGTGATTACAATCCTTTTAATAATGTGGATTGTTGCTTACAATGAAAGAAGAGCATATGAAAACTTGTTCCCAAAGCTACAAATCAAATGCATTCCTGGGTTTAATGTTTGATTGTTTCAATTGCTTGGAACTTCTCTTTTTTATTATAGAAAAAGGTAATCTTCCTTTAAAATTTGGCTATTTGATACTTGTAGACAGAACTTAAACAGAGTAAGCCCAGGTGGTGTTAGGGGTGAAGAACCTGGCTCCTAATGTGGGAGACTCAGATTGGATGCTTGGGTTGAGAAGATCGCCTGGAGGAGGGCATGGTAACCCACTTCAGTATTCTATCCCATAAACAGAGGAGCCTGGTGGGCTACAGTCCATAGGGTCACAAAGAGTCACAAATGGCTGGAGAAGCTTATCAGGCAAGCGTGCAAGAGACAGCCATCATAATAACCCCAGGTTTATAATTGTTAAAAAAAAAAAAAAGAATGTTCTCATATAGCTTTAAGTCTGTGGGGAAAATACAGTTAAAAAATGGAAAAAGAAAATGTTTTAATAAAGAAATTGCTAGTATATATGGTAGGAGCAAGTTTGGAAAACTAAGCAGTGGCCACAGCACTGGAAAAGATCAGTTTTCATTCCAATTCCAAAGAAAGGCAATGCCAAAGAATGCTCAAACTACCGCACAATTGCACTCATCCGACACGCTAATAAAGTAATGCTCAAAATTTTCCAAGCCAGGCTTCAGCAACACATGAACTGTCAACTTCCATATGTTCAAGCTGGTTTTAGAAAAGGCAGAGGAACCAGAGATCAAATTGCCGACATCTACTGGATCATGGAAAAGCAAGAGAGTTCCAGAAAAACATCGATTTCTGCTTTATTGACTATGCCAAAGCCTTTGGCACTGTGGATCACACTAAACTGGAAAATTCTAAAAGAGATGGGAATACCAGACTACCTGACCTGCCTCTTGAGAAACCTATATGCAGGTCAGGAAGCAACAGTTAGAACTGGACATGGAACAACAGACTGGTTCCAAATAGGAAAAGGAGTACATCAAGGCTATATGTTCCCACCCTGCTTACTTAACTTCTATGCAGAGTACATCATGAGAAATGCTGGGCTGGAGGAAGCACAAGCTGGAATCAAGATTGCTGGGAAAAATATCAGTAACCTCAGATATGCAGATGACACCACCCTTATGGCAGAAAGTGAAGAGGACCTAAAAAGCCTCTTGATGAAAGTGAAAGTGGAGAGTGAAAAAGTTGGCTTAAAGCTCAACATTCAGAAAACAAAGATATGGCATCTGGTTCCATCATTTCATGGGAAATAGATGGGGAAACAGTGGAGACAGTGTCAGACTTTATTTTTGGGGGGGCTCCAAAATCACTGCAGATGGTGAGTGCAGCCATGAAATTAAAAAGTGCTTACTCCTTGGAAGAAAAGTTATGACCAACCTAGAGAGCATGTTGAAAAGCAGAGACATTACTTTGCCAACAAAGGTCCGTCTAGTCAAGGCTATGGTTTTTCCTGTGGTCATGTATGGATGTGAGAGTTGGACTGTGAAGAAGGCTGAGCGCCAAAGAATTAATGCTTTTGAACTGTGGTGTTGAAGAAGACTCTTGAGAGTCCCTTGGACTGCAAGGAGATCCAACCAGTCCATTCTGAAGGAGATCAGCCCTGGGATTTCTTTGGAAGGAAAGATGCTAAAGCTGAAGCTCCAGTACTTTGGCCACCTCATGCGAAGAGTTGACTCACTGGACAAGACTCTGATGCTGGGAGGGATTGGGGCAGGAGGAGAAGGGGATGACTGAGGATGAGATGGCTGGATGGCATCACTGACTCGGTGGACGTGAGTCTGAGTGAACTCTGGGAGTTGGTGATGGACAGGGAGGCCTGGCATGCTGTGATTCATGGGGTCACAAAGAGTCGGACACGACTGAGCAACTGAACTGAACTGAACTGAACTGAACTGAAGATCATGGCATCCAGTCCCATCACTTCATGGGAAATAGATGGGAAATCATTGGAAACAGTGGCTGACTTTATTTTTTGGGGGCCAAAGTCACTACAGATGGTGACTGCAGCCATGAAATTAAAAGATGCTTACTCCTTGGAAGGAAAGTTATGACCAACCTAGACAGCATGTTAAAAAGCAGAGACATTGCTTTGCCAACAAAGGTCCTTCTAGTCAAGCTATGGTTTTTCCAGTGGTCATGTATGGATGTGAGAGTTGGACTATAAAGAAAGCTGAGTGCCTAACAATTGATGCTTTTGAATTGTGATGTTGAAGAAGACTCTTAAGAGTCCCTTGGACTGCAAGGAGACCCAACCAGTCCATCCTAAAGGAGATCAGTCCTGGGTGTTCATTGGAAGGACTGATGTTGAAGCTGAAACTCCAAAACTTTGGCCACCTGGTGTGAAAAGCTGACTCAATGGAAAAGACCCTGATGCTGGGAAAGATTGAGGGCAGGAGGAGAAGGGGATGACAGAGGATGAGATGGTTGGATGGCGTCAGTGACTCAATTGACATGAGTTTGGGTAAACTCTGGGAGTTGGTGATCTACAGGGAGGCCTGGCGTGCTGCAGTCCATGGGGTCACAAAGAGTTGGACATGTGAGCGGCTGAACTGAACTGAACTGATGGTAGGAGATAGTAAGGATGTTGTAGTAGTTATCTGTTGCTCTGTAACAAATTGCCTCAAAATTTAGTGACTTTAAAACAGCATTCATTATCTCAGTTTCTGTGTATCAGAAAGAAGGGAGCAGATTGGCTTTGTGGTTCTGGCTCGGAGTCTCTCATAAAATTGTGATCGAAATGTTGGATGGGGCTGGAATCTTCAGAAGGCTTCAGTGAGTCTGGGGGAGCCACATCCAGAATGGTTTACTCACATGGCTGGCAAATTGGTGGTGGCTTTTGGCAAGACGCTTCAAAGGCCCTGGTCTCTCCATAGGCTGCTTCATCCACCTTACAGTCGGGTGTTTGGCTTCCCGCCGAGTGAGTGATTTAATGGGAGAGAAGAGGCGGCATGGATATCTTTTATGACTTACCATTAATTCCTAAAATATCTTATTCATTATATACATCAGCTTTTTTTTTAATGTGGGTGGGTAAGTGGGGCAAGTGGGTCAGCCTCATTCAAATGTATAAATACCCAGGAGGTGAGGATCATGGGTGACCATCTGGGAAGCTGGCTACCACAGTTACTTTGCCTAATTTGTGGAGAGAAATTAGTTGAAAAATTTACCGTTGAAAATGTGATTCAGATAAATGAAGATGAAAAATATTAGGAAAAAATGATTGATTTTGTGACTTAAAGTATTTTCATAAACCTATTTGGATGGATTATATGGACCCTACTACATATTTTGGAATGTAGTAATTGAAATGATCAAAAATCTTTGCTTAGGGACAGTTGATGAAAGCTGCATGGAGACATGTTATGTTTTCTAAATCACTGCACCTGACAACTATAAAGTTATCAGTATTAAAATGTTCAAGAGAATTGGCAATGACTTTAAATTGTTGACTTCCAGTTATACCTAATCTAAATTGGTTCTTTATTCCTTCTTCTTCTTCTTCTTTTTTTTCAAATGTTTCACTCCTTTTCCTTCACACTTTGCCCACCGTGAGTATGTGCTAAGTTGCTTCAGCCATGTCCTACTCTTTGCAATCCCGTGGACTCTTGCCCTCCAGGCTCCTCTGTCCATGGGATTCTCCAGGCAGGAATACTGGAGTGAGTTGCCATTTCCTTCTCCAGTTTCCCCACCATATTTTCCTTTTTTTTTTGTGCCAGCAAATTTGGAAAACTCAGCAGGGGCCACAGCACTGGAAAAGGTCAGTTTTCATTCCAATCCCAAAGAAAGGCAATGCCAAAGAATGCTCAAACTGCCGCACAATTGCACTCATCTCACACGCTGGTAAAGTAATGCTCAAAATTCTCCAAGCCAGGCTTCAACAATACGTGAACCGTGAACTTCCAGATGTTCAAGCTGGTTTTAGAAAAGGCAGAGGAACCAGAGATCAAATTGCCAACATCCGCTGGATCATGGAAAAAGCAAGAGAGTTCCAGGAAACATCTATTTCTGCTTTATTGCCTATGCCAAAGCCTTTGACTGTGTGGATCACAATAAACTGGAAAATTCTAAAAGAGCTGGGAATACCAGACCACCTGACTTGCCTCATGAGAAACCTGTACGCAGGTCAGGAAGCAACAGTTAGAACTGGACATGGAACAACAGAATGATTTCAAATAGGAAAAGGAGTACGTCAAGGCTGTATATCATCACCCTGCTTATTTAACTTATATGCAGAGTACATCATGAGAAACACTGGGCTGGAGGAAGTACAAGCTGGAATCAAGATTGCCGGGAGAAATATCAATAACCTCAGATATGCAGATGACACCACCCTTATGGCAGAAAGTGAAGAGGACCTAAAAAGCCTCTTGATGAAAGTAAAAGAGGAGAGTGAAAAGTTGGCTTAAAGTGCAACATTCAGAAAACTAAGATCATGGCATCCGGTCCCATCACTTCATGGAAAATAGATGGGGAAACAGTGGAAACAGTGTCAGACTTTATTTTTTGGGGCTCCAAAATCACTACAGATGGTGACTGCAGCCATGAAATTAAAAGACGCTTACTCCTTGGAAGGAAAGTTATGACCAACCTAGATAGCATATTCAAAAGCAGAGACATTACTTTGCCGACTAAGGTTCGTCTAGTCAAGGCTATAGTTTTCCTGTGGTCATGTATGGGTGTGAGATTTGGACTGTGAAGAAGGCTGAGCGCCAAAGAATTGATGCTTTTGAACTGTGGTGTTGGAGAAGACTCTTGAGAGTCCCTTGGACTGCAAGGAGAGCCAACCAGCCCATTCTGAAGGAGATCATCCCTGGGATTTCTTTGGAAGGAATGATGCTAAAGCTGAAGCTCCAGTACTTTGGCCACCTGATGTGAAGAGCTGACTCATTGGAAAAGACCCTGATGCTGGAAAAGATTGAGGATAGGAGAAGAAGGGGACGACAGAGGATGAGATGGTTGGATGGCATCACCAACTCGATGGACATGGGTTTGGGTGAACTTTGGGAGTTGGTGATGGACAGGAAGGCCTGGCCTGCTATGGTTCATGTTGTCACTAAGAGTCAGACATGACTGAGTGACTGAACTGAACTGAAGAGTAAATCTAAGACTTCCTCTTAGAAAACAATGGAACAAAATTTGTATAAATTTTTAAAAATGATCTAAATAATTGGAGAGATTGTGCATGGATTCAAAACTCAACATTTGAAGGATCTCTCTACAAACTGATATGGTAATTCAGTGTAATACTCATTAAATCCAAGAAATGAAAATACTTAAGTTGACAAGCCAATTCCAAAACATTTTATGGTTATACCAAATGCCAAGAATAGCTTAGATAATCTTAGTTCAGTTCAGTTCAGTCGCTCAGTCGTGTCCGACTCTTTGTGACCCCATGAATCACAGCATGCCAGGCTTCCCTGTCCATCACTATCTCCTGGAGTTCACTCAGACTCACGTCCATCGAATCCGTGATGCCATCCAGCCACCTCATCCTCTGTCGTCCCCTTCTCCTCCTGCCTCCAATCCCTCCCAGCATCAGAGTCTTTTCCAGTGAGTCACTCTTCGCATGAGGTGGCCAAAGTACTGGAGCTTCAGCTTTAGCATCATTCCTTCCAAAGAAATCCCAGGGCTGATCTCCTTTAGAATGGACTGGTTGGCTCTCCTTGCAGTCCAAGGGACTCTCAAGAGTCTTCTCCGACACCACAGTTCAAAAGCATTAATTCTTTGGTGCTCAGCCTTCTTCACAGTCCAACTCTCACAGTCATACATGACCACAGGAAAAACCATAGCCTTGACTAGACGGACCTTAGTCGGCAAAGTAATGTCTCTGCTTTTGAATATGCTATCTAGGTTGGTCATAACTTTTCTTCCAAGGAGTAAGCGTCTTTTAATTTCATGGCTGCAGTCACCATCTGCAGTGATTTTGGAGCCCCCCAAAATAAAGTCTGACACTGTTTCTACTGTTTCCCATCTATTTCCCATGATGTGATGGGATCGGATGCCATGATCTTCATTTTCTGAATGTTGAGCTTTAAGCCAGCTTTTTCACTCTCCTCTTTCACTTTCATCAAGAGGCTTTTTAGATAATCTTAAGGGAGAAGAAAATGGGTAGCCTTACTCTAGCTGATTTAACGAGTTGTTACAAACCTGTTGTAATTAAGACAGTGTGACCATGGCACAAGATGGGCAAATTAGCCCCACAGCTTGGAAGAGGGAGTGGAGAAGCTAAGTCATGCTTCTAGGACAAAGTCAGAGCAGCGGGATTCTTTTTAATAATGGTTTTGAATGATTGTGTACTTTTTTTTTTAAAGAAAGAAACTACCAGGCACTCATGCTACAGTACACCATGTAAACATTAATTCCAAGTTAGCTGTGTATCTATGTCAAAAGAAAAGTAATAGCACAGACACAACTAAAGTGATTTAGCACACGTTGTGGCTGATAGAAATTCAACTCAAATGAACATGAGCCAAAAGCTCTTTACTGGCTAATTTAATTGGAAAATCTGGATTATGGGCCTCAAGTACCCTAAGCACTATCTTCCTGTTCATGACTGCTCTACTAATCCATGCGTGGTTTCATCTTGTGTACAGACAAACCTTGTTTGACTGTGCTTTGCAGATAGTGTATTTTTACAAATTGAAGGTTTGTATATCAGCACTACCCCCATATGACTCTGTGTCATATTTTGGTGTTTCTTGCAATATTTCAAACTTTATTATTATTATTGTATTTGTTTTGCTGATCTGCGATCAGTGATCTTTGATGTTATTATTGTAATTTTTTGTTTTATATTTTTCCATTAAGGCATGCACATTTATTTTTTTAAAGACATATGTGATTACACACTTAATAGACCACAGTATAGTGTACACATAACTTTTGTATGCCCTGGAAAGCCAGAAATTGAGGTGACTCCTTTTATTGCACTGGTTCAGAACCGAACCCACGATATCTCCTAGGAATAGCCTGATTACAGGAGGTCTCCTCCAAGTGGACAAGATGGCCCCCAGCAGTGCCAGATATTGGCAACTCCACTGAGAAGAGATGGACTTTTTGGGTACTAACTGTTAGGTTTGACTCATGCATCCATAGTGATGTCTTTGAGGGAAGGGCCTTGTCAGGCTCAGCCTAAACTACGTTCCCATGGAGACAGGACTTGTGATTGTTCCATAGGGATGATGTAAAAAGTGGGAGAATGGTTCCTCTTTTCTAGGGAAGCAACACCAACCATTCAGGTTTAAAAAGAAAATAGAAAAATTAAAATTTTAGTTCAAGACTTATAAATCCTATATCAGAACAACATAATTGAATCATAACAGCAGCAAAATGTTTCATGTAATTTTTAAAATATACAGACCCATTTTCTTCAATATCATGGGATATATTGTGTCACTAAAGAATTGATGCTTTTGAACTGTGGTGTTGGAGAAGACTCTTGAGAGTCCCTTGGACTGCAAGGAGAGCCAACCAGTCCATTCTGAAGGAGATCAGCCCTGGGATTTCTTTGGAAGGAATGATGCTAAAGCTGAAGCTCCAGTACTTTGGCCACATCATGCAAAGAGTTGACTCATTGGAAAAGACTCTGATGCTGGGAGGGATTGGAGGCAGGAGGAGAAGGGGACGACAGAGGATGAGATGGCTGGATGGCATCACGGACTCGATGGACGTGAGCCTGAGTGAACTCCGGGAGGTGGTGATGGACAGGGAGGCCTGGCGTGCTGTGATTCATGGGGTCGCAGAGTCGGACACGACTGAAAGACTGAACTGAACTGAACTGAACTGAAACATCTATTATGTGTCCTGCCTTTTGTATATATTATCCTTCCCAACAAACCTAGTGGATTCCATTTTTATTCCTATTTTAAGAGGAGGAAAAATGTCATCATGGCAAAATCATAATCAAAATCCAGATTTATCTTGACTTCAAGACTGTTGCTTTCCAGTGTACCAAGTTGCATCTCAATGATGATTTGTGAGCTTGAATTACGGTGTTAATAAACTATCATAATCAGTGAAGGTCACTAGGTGGCTTCTTGTGGAATAAACTTGGGGAAAGTTTATTTGAAAAAGAATTGTCTTATATTTAATTTTTAATTCAAAGAGGACAATGTTCCCATATTAAATTTAGAGTTAGCTTGCGCATAAATTAGCAGTGACAAAGGGTAAAGGCAGAATATTAAAAACAGCATACATTGTGTTCCCTGTGACTAACACAATATTATTTACAGATTTGGTTGCTGTGGCAATGGTCCATATGCTCATCTTCATCCAGAAACCCAGCATAGATTTTCTAGCAGCATAAACTGCAAGTTAGACATTTTATTTTAAGATATTGCTTAATTTCCATGAATACAGAGAACATTCAATTATATACAATTGCATTACATCATTTTATTGGAATAGTAAATTAAAAGATATATTTATATCTGTAGCCTTCAAAGATTAGATTCAGAAGAGAGGATTCTGTTTTCCCTAATATTTACTTGGCTTTGCATATTCCTAAAATGATATGGCTTTATTCCCTTAAGGCTGGAAGATTTGTAAGCTTTTGCAGAACTGAAAGCACAGTTGCAACCAGGAACTTCTCAGTTTAAATTTTATATTTAGTCAAGATATAAAGAAATTTATTGGCAAGGTAAGATTTCATTCCAAGCTGTACAATCTATCCCCCCTCAAATGAACAAAACATTGAGTTAAATGAATTACAGCTAAGATAGTTGTTTCGTCTCTGTGTGAAATGTTTAGTCATTTGGAAAAATAGTGTTTTCCTGCATGATGTCAAATTTTCAGCCTTTTAGGGAACTACTTCTTATTTCTTTTCCATATGGATATTTGACATAGAAACTTTTTATTGACAATTGAAACTTTATGGCATTTAAAATCCAGTTAATCAGTAAAGCAACTTCTTTTTTTTTGTCACTGTCATATAATTCCCTTGCATTGCTTTTGAGAGCTGGATTATTTAAATGTGCCTTCTGGGCTTCCCTGGTGGCTCAGACAGTAAAGAATCTGCCGGCAAAGCAGAAGACCCGGGTTTGACCCCTGGGTCGGGAAGATCCCAAGATGGTAACGGCTACCCACTCCAGTATTCTTGCCAAGAGAATCCCATGGACAGAGGAGCCTGGTGGGCTACAGTCCATGGGGTCACAAAGAGTCAGACATGACTGAGTGACAAACTCTTTCACTTTTTTGTACACAACTGAATGATTCAGTTGCCCATCTTTGTTTCTTTTTATGATTCTGGGTTTTAGAATTAATCTACGTACAGTATTCATTGATTTTGACAAATGGTAAATAATTTTTCTTTTTTTTATGTCATCTATTTAATTGCCTTTATCCTTATCAGAGGGCTTCCCAGGTGGTGCAGTGGTAAAGAATTCGCCTGCCATCTCAGGAGATGCAGGAGACTCTGGTTTGATCCCTGGGTTGAGAAGATCCCTTGGTATAGGAAATGGTGACCTACTCCAATATTCTGGCCTGGAAAACTCCATGGATAATGGAGCCTGGCAGGCTACAGTCCATGGGATTGTAAAGAGTTGGACATTACTGAATACAGAGAGAGACACATCAGAATTTAAAATTTTCTTGTCAAAATTACCATTACGCTCTGAAAATTTTGAATTGATCAGTTTATATAGAAATTACCTCTTCACAATCTAGTAACTGATTAGCTAGTAATAGTTTCCACGTAGTTGTGGTGGATGTTTTAATTACTGAAAATGTGAAATATTTCTAAGTGTATGTGAACACAGCCTTTCTTTTTTATTTATTCTAATTTATTTATTTTAATTGGATGTTAATTACTTTACAATATTGTATTGGTTTTGCCATATATCAACATGAATCTGCCACAGGTTTACATGTATTCCCCATCCTGAACTCCTCTCCCTTCTCCCTCCCCATACCATCCCTCTGGGTCGTCCCAGTGCACCAGCCCCAAGCATCCAGTATCATGCAGCGAACCTGGACTGGTGATTCATTGCATATATGATATTATACATGTTTCAATGCCATTCTCCCAAATAATCCCACCCTTTCCCTCTCCGTCTCCCACAGAGTCCAAAAGACTGTTTTCTACATCTGTGTCTCTTTTTCTGTCTCACATACAGGATTATCATTACCATCTTTCTAAATTTCATATATATGCGTTAGTATATATATGTATTGGTGTTTTTCTTTCTGGCTTACTTCACTCTGTATAATAGGCTCCAGTTTCATCCACCTCGTTAAAACTGATTCAAATGTATTCTTTTTAATGGCTGAGTAATACTCCATTGTGATATGTACCACAGCTTTCTTATCCATTCATCTGCTGATGGACATCTAGGTTGCTTCCCACAGCCTTTATTTCTGCATGCAATGGATTATAATAGCAGTAGCCAATTTAATGCTATCCTAAGTATCAATATGTACGAAGTTACAGCATTATAAGTTCTGGTTAAGTTTTTATAATATTTATTAAAATAAATCATCATTAAAATTGTTATATCACACATAAAGATTTCTGTGTACCATCCCCAGGATGTTGATTGCATGTTGGGACACACTGGCTTAAAAGATAAAACCCAGACTCCCGTTTCAAGACCTGCTGGATTTGTTATAATTTCATCCTGGCTAGTTCCTATCTTTAGTTTTCCCCTAATATATATACATTTCTTCTGATTTTCTTCATGCTGTTTCTTCTAAAAAGAAACTCTTTCATTCAGCTTTTTCACTTAGAAAGCTCTCAAACCATTTCCTACATACTTATCTTGGAGCAATTATTACAGCTTATATGCTCAGTTGTTAATATGCATTACTTGTCATAGACTGTGCTTCTTGAAGCAATTGTCCTCTGGCTTTATTGAAGCAAGGCTTAAGGAATTACTGTTTACTATTACTAATAATTTCAGACATCAGTGATTTTTGAGTATTTATATTTACTTAAGTTCCTGTTGTTGTTTAGTAGCTAAGTCATGTCTGACTTTTTTGTGACCCCATGGACTGTAGCTCACCAGGCTTCTCTGTCTATGGGGTTTCCCAGGCAAGAATACTGGAGTGAGTTGCCATTTCCTTCTCCAGGGGATCCTCCTGATCCAGGGATTGAATCCATGTCTCCTCCATTGGCAGGCGGTTTCTTTACCACTGAGCCACCAGAAAAGCCCTTTATTTAAGTAAACACAAGCAAATTCTTTTCACTTATTCTTTGACAATAGAATTATGCCACACTTGGTATAGAGAATCTGGAGAAGTATTAGAAATCCCTTTCTGTTAGACTGGTTTAGAATATGAGGTTGCTTTAAAGTTTAGTTATTACTTGCTTTTGCAAGTGAGGCTTGTGTGTTCCTTTATAATATAATTTCCTGAAAAACACAGAACATTCGGTCTATTCAGTTCCTGTCAATTATGTGAAAAAGTAACCACAATAACCAAGGATCTTATCTGGTGACCGTGAGACTAGAAAATCTCTTATTTGTGTCCTTGTTTTGATGCTTGGCCTGTCACTCTTTCAGCAGTTCTCTTTCAGCAGAAATAATTTAGTATTAGTTAATTAGAAGCCTAGTTTTCACAGTCTGACAGAGACATCCTAATGTAAGATGATTAAGAAAGGTCACTCTCAAGCCTTATCTTATATTTAAGCTATAGAAGCAGTTGACTTTTCCAGTCTTCCAAAGCCCTTTGTTACTGAAGCCTTTATAGCTATTGCACTTAGTATTAATACTTAGAAAACTGCTTTTAGCAGAACTCCCTTTTTGCTTGTAAGCTGGCTAATTCTTGCTTAGTTTCACCTTATCCCTTCAGTATGTTGTGAAAAGCAACAGCAAGTATCATAAACCAATTCCCCGAAATATTCCAACACTGTTTCCTACATGTTGAGACTCAGGAAATACATTACTGGCTTTTCAGGTATCTGTGGAGGACCATTTTATCGAATAGTTTGCCATGTCATAATCAGTTTAACAGGTCTCCAGCCTACAGTAGCTGTTTCCTCACTGTGTTGTCCAACATCTGTATTTGTGCTACATATTGTGAGTGTGTGTGTGTGTGTGTGTGTGTGTGTGTGTGTGTGTGCTCAGTCTTGTCCAACTCTTTGTGGTCCCGTGGACGGTAGCCTTCCAAGCTCCTCTGTCCATGGGATTCCCAGGCAAGAATATTGGAGTGGGTTGTCATTTCCTTCTCCAGGGCATCTTCCTGACCCAGGGATAGGTTTTGTTACTGCTGTATTCCACCTCTGTGTACTAATTTATTGACTAAGATATATTTAGTAGGTACAGAAGCTCAAATGAGAGGAAAATTTATTTCTCTTTTGTCACATTATGTAGGTAGGTCCAGCAGCATGCAGAGATAGCTCTGTATCATAAAATCACTAAAGGGCTCAGATTCCTTCTGTATTGTTACCTTGCTGTCCTCTATCATATTTAAGGTGCTTAATCCCAAGGATATAAGAATGAGGCAATTGCAAATACTAAGGCTTCCAATTCTAGATAATTATAGGATTAAACACCAGCTATACTCATGTTATGATTTACTACTTACATATTTAAAATTGTTATATTAATCACTTAGTAATGCATATTATTCATTCCCTTGGTTGGATGATCTTGTTACTTACAACTAGTCTTTCCTTTTTTTGGAAAGTATTAAATTCTGGTTAAGCAGGATAAGAAAGAATACTCTAATTGAGCAGTGTCCTGGATAGCAGGGTCTCTTCAGAATTTGTTACTGCTTATACTTCTAGGGTTCCCAAGAAGGATGATGATCCTGGTTTTTGAAAAAGCTAAAATTAGGAGGAACCAGTGGAAAAGGAAAATAATTTTTAAAAATACAGAAGAGGAAATGAGTAAAATTCTCCTACAGATGTTTGTTTTTTCTTGTTTTCTTCCCAAATGCCTCTCCTGGTAGACTCAATCTGGTAGATTATCCAGGTAGAAATATTTATCTAAATAAAGAATGAAAAATTGAATAGTAACGACATAATGATAATGTATTTTATTTGTAGGAGTTTTAGAGTTTCCATCATGCCTGAAACAATGAGACCTAACCTTTGACAGAAAGGCATGGAAAGAAACAACTTAAAGTGATAGGTTCTGAAAGAGAATTACTTTAAGATAAGAAAGTGCTCAAAGCAACTATATGTTAATCAATTTTGCACAGTCAGTAGGATGGCAAAACTCCTCTTTGTGACCCCATAGACTGTAGTCTGCCAGGCTCCTCTGTCCATGGGATTCTGCAGGTAAGAATGCTGGAGTGGATAGCCATTCCCTTCTCCAGGAGATCTTCCCGATGCAGGGATTGAACCCAGGTCTCCTCCATTGTAGACAGATTCTTTACCATCTAAGCCACCAGGAAAGCCCCATAGATATAAAGATCCAACTAAACTGATCTGTATTTATCCATGTAACTATTTTGTGAGCTCCTTTAAAGGTGACATATTTCTTTTAATACAAGCAAAAGTATGCATTATAGTTTGCCGATATAAAGACAGACCAAGTAAGCCTAGGAGAAAGCAGTCCATATAGAATCAAATGATTACATCAAGTATAAATGTAGAATTTGATTATAAGTTTAAATAAGCATTTTATTTTTAATAATTAAAATGTAATTTGGAAGGAAATTTTAAATAACCTTCATATTTCAATGATATTGTAACTTTCTCACCTGTGCATTTTAAAAGGCTGCATTATTAAACATTATAGTTGTATCTTGGTCACCTTAAGTATCAACTAAATTACTTAGAGAAGTAATCTGAGACTTTCAGTAAATTGTGTATGTCTCCTTTATGGGACTTAATTTCTTTTTTCCATGGAATAGAAATAACTTATTTTAATACAAGAATTATTATTAAAGATGGAAACAATATATATTTCAAATAACTTCATTTTAAAATCAGACCTCATATTTTTAGAGCATATTTGATTTACAGAAAAATTGAGAATATAATACAGAGTGTTCCCATATACAGCCCCACAAAGTTTTTCTTGTTTTTTCCCTTATTATTAACATCTTGCATGTTTTTATACATAGTAATATTAAAATTAATGAATCAATAGTGATGCACTATGTTAATGAGAGTTCATAACTTAATCACGTGTCCTTAGCTTTTACCTACTATCCTTTTCTGTTCCAGGAATTTTTTTGCTTGTTTGTTTGCTTAGTTGCTAAGTCATGTCTGACTCTTTTGTGACCTCATGGAATGAAGCCCACCAGACTCCTCTGTGCATGAATTTTCCTGGCAAGAATACTGGATTGGGTTGCCATTTCCTTCTCCAGGGGAACTTCCCAACCCAGGAAACCACATTATATTCAGTCATTATGTCTCTTTAGGCTCTGTGTGGCTCTGAGAGTTTCTCACACTTTTCCTTGTATTTGATGTTCTTGAAAATTCTGAGGATTGATCAGGCATATTACAGGATGTCCCCCTCTTGGAATTAGTTTGATATTTTTCTTATGATTAGACCAGGGAGGAAAATCACCCAGATAGTTTCATTTTCATCCTATCATATCCGACTAAAGACCATGACTTCTGATTGTTAATGTTGGTGATTACATGGAGCTGTTTTTCACTTTTCTCCATCTCAAATCTTTTCCCCTCTGTTTATTCTGTAATTTTTCAAAGAAAGTCTCTGTGCACAGAGTTATACATGGTATGGAGTTATACATCCTGACCTTTAGGGTGGAATAGCTACATAAATTATTTGGAATTTCTCTTCAAGGAAGATTTGTGTCTTCTCCCTCATTTATTAATTTATTCAGTCATTTGTTTATATCAGCATGGACTCATGGTTATTTATTTTATACTGTGAATTATAATACAATAAATACTACTGGGTTTATTCTGTAGCTCAGATTATTCTAGCTGTGGCCACTGAGAGCTCTTACTGTTGGCTCCTTACTCCTTTAACTTAGACTCAGAGCATGTGGCTGGTCTTTTTTTCACTTTCAGGATTTTGACACTATAAAATGCTCCAACCTCATCTTTTATATTTCCTGTCTCAGACTTAGAGTAAGCTATTTCTCTAAGGATCCCTGGTTCTTCTTTTTGGATAATGGTATTGGAAACCAGGATCTGAGCATTAGGCCGGGCTATTGCTCCTGGGGTGTTGCTTCTTTTAGTCCTGTGTCAGCTGATAGAGCAAAGAAGTATATGTGTATGTGCTAACTCATTTATGTACACTTACATGTACATATTATTATATGTAACCATCTTTAACTATATTCAGATAAACATGAGTTCATACTGATCTGTCTAACTTTAATCAGTTAACCACATGGATCATTCCATCCTCTTCCCCTTACTTCTCTTTAAATTTCCACTCCAAAAATGAAAAAATGGGCTTGTACCATCTGCCACGTGGCCATCTCAGCTTCCCAGGTGGCTCAGTGATGAAGAATCTGCCTGTCGGTGCAGGAGACACAGGAGATCTGGGTTCACTCCCCGGGTCAAGAAGATCCCCTTCAGGAGGAAATGGCAACCCACTCCAGTACTTTAGCCTGGGAAATTCCATGGACAGAGGAGCCTAACAGGTTATAGTCCATTGGATCGCAAAAGAATTAGACATGACTGAGTAACTGAGCATGCATCTGCTGTCTATTTACCTACTTTTTTCTATTCCATTATAGGTTTATAGCAGTGTTAAAGTTGTGAATGCCTTCCCCCAGGAGGAAAAGCTTTATCCCCTGGAATACAGCCCTTATATGCAGCTCCTTTCCCCTTTGGTCTTACAGATCCATTGATTTTCAAAATCACCTAGGTCAGTACTTTTCTCTCATCTCCTTCAGTGAGATTGTTTCATATATTTATGATATAGTCACATTCTCTTCTCACAGTCTGCATTCCTTCCTGAAATCTTGTGATCTCCAGATTATTATTTTTAAAATTTTACACACATTAGATTCAGTTTTTTTGTGCTATAAAATTTTGTGAGTTTTGACAAATGCATCACATCATGTAACTGTAATTAGAATACACACAGAATAATTTCACTAAATACAAATCCCCTGTGCTGTACATATTTATCCTCCCCTTCTGACCAGTATCCCTAGTTTGAGTTTTTTCCTTTCCATATCTCCATTTTGGTCAAGGACAAAAATTCTGGTTCAGTTAAATAAGCTCTGAATAATAACAATCTCCTCTGTTTAGAAATGTTGACTTTAATTAAAAATCACAATAAATGTTAATATTTGACAATTACCTTTCAGTGTAAATGTAGAACCCAATTGCAATCATTGTAATGGACCATAATAATGAATGGATTGTAATATTTATTCCCTTTAGGTGTGAAATTCAATTCAATTATTGATGCAGGGTTTTAAATAGCAAACAGATCTTCTTCTAAATATTTTTTCTATTTTCTTCAATAAAGCAATGATTGAAAGTTTGGGACAGAGAAATAAAATATAAATATTTCTAATTTTATTTTATTCAAACCCCTTTAGTTATTAATGCCCTTCTCAGTGGAATACAACATATTTTGGGAACACACGGGAGATAGGGTGATAACTTTGGGTCTTGTTTGGAAGCCTCCATATATGTTTGGCATGTCGACAATATTGCTAATTCCCCTCCACCCAAAGTTTATCCCATAAAGAATGCTTTAAATGTCACTTAAATACATGGTTTTTATTATCAAAATACCACATAGAAAATACCAGCCAACTGTGGTTACTTTACATTTAGAGAAGCATGAAATTCACTTTAGAGTCCACAATCTGTCAAGAGTGGTAAGGTGTCTGAGACTTTGCCCTTCTAGTAGGCTAACAGTCAGTCTGCTTTAGATTCAAAGACCCTGGCAAAAGACATGGGTCTCCTGAAACAGAGTTAAAAGATTTTGTTACTCATGGCAAATGAGGCAGCATGAGCTTCACATTTCTCTTGCTTCCCACGTCCCACGGCGGTGACATGGAAGTGGACTTGGTCAATGCAATGGATGTGTGTCGTAGTAGAGAAACTCGAGTTTAGAAAATGCTAATCTTTTAAAAGCCTTCAGGTAAACATGTCCAACCTTTGACTCAAAGATAGACATTATCTTTATTATCCTGGGCATCACCTAAATACACTTCTGTCTCAGGGAAGATATTAGCTCTATTTTCCAACCTTTCATGCTGTATCAGTTCAGTTCAGTTGCTCAGTCGTGTCCGACTCTTTGCAACCCCATGAATTGCAGCACGCCAGGCCTCCCTGTCCATCACCATCTCCCGGAGTTCACTCAGACTCACGTCCATCGAGTCTGTGATGCCATCCAGCCATCCCATCCTTGGTCGTCCCCTTCTCCTCCTGCCCCCAATCCCTCCCAGCATCAGAGTCTTTTCCAGTGAGTCAACTCTTCGCATGAGGTGGCCAAAGTACTGGAGCTTCAGCTTTAGCATCATTCCTTCCAAAGAAATCCCAGGGCTGATCTCCTTCAAAATGGACTGGTTGGCTCTCCTTGCAGTCCAAGGGACTCTCAAGAGTCTTCTCCAACACCACAGTTCAAAAGCATCAATTCTTTGGTGCTCAGCCTTCTTCACAGTCCAACTCTCACATCCATACATGACCACAGGAAAAACCATAGCCTTGACTAGATGGACCTTAGTCGGCAAAGTAATGTCTCTGCTTTTGAATATGCTATCTAGGTTGGTCATAACTTTTCTTCCAAGGAGTAAGCATTTTTTAATTTCATGGCTGCAGTCACCATCTGCAGTGATTTTGGAGCCCAAAAACATAAAGTCTGACACTGTTTCTTAAAAAGATACTCTAAGATACTCTAGAACAAAGCTATCAGTGCTTCTGTTTTCAAAATATTCAGAAGTGCAAACGAAGAATGGAAGTTTGTCTCCCAACATAATCTCTCTGTCTTCCTGAGACAAGCAATAAATTTCATTATGGTATAGAAAGTTTAATAATTTTATACAAAAATGCTAGATATTGTGTTATTACTAAGAAGTATAGTTTTGAATTTCAGCCAATATTTCATTTAAAAATCATTTATTCCATTTCCAACAAAGGTCCATCTAGTCAAAGCTATGGTTTCTCCAGTAGTCATGTATGGATATGAGAGTTGGACTATAAAGAAAGCTGAGTGCCAAAGAATTGATGCTTTTGAACTGTGGTACTGGAGAAGACTCTTGAGAGTCCCTTGGACTGCAAGGAGATCCAACCAGTCCATCCTAAAGGAAATCAGTCCTGAATATTCATTGGAAGGACTGATGCTGAAGCTGAAACTCCAATACTTTGGCCACCTGATGCAAACAGTTGACTCATTGGAAAAGACCCTGATGCTGGGAAAGATTGAAGGCAGGAGGAGAAGGGGACGACAGAGGATGAGATGGTTGGATGGCATTACTGACTCAAAGGACATGAGTTTGGGTAAACTCTGGGAGTTGGTGATGGACAGGGAAGCCTGGCGTGCTGCCGTCCATGGGGTCGCAAAGAGTTGGACACAACTGGACTGAATAATAATCCATTTCCATACCTACTGTAGGAATAATTCTTTAGAAAGTTGTGTGAGACATTTTATTTTCTCTTTTGTCTCAAATTATGAATTAAATAAGGCAAAATACCTTTTTTATTAGCAGTTGTAGAAAATTATGAATTATATTGACAAATTTATTTTTTCCTTGAAAATACTTTAGGCAACATCAAGTCAGTTTGCTAAATTTTCAATTATTTTTTGATTTTGGAGTTTCAAAAGTTTTTAGAAATGAAGAAATAAGATCAAGTAATTCTTTTCTAGCCAATGAGTGCTTCTGGCTCATCCCCTCCAAGTCCCTTTCTACAGTTCTTACAATCAGCTATAGTGCCTTTTTGCAATGTGTGTAGTTCTTGCTTCCAACTTGTGAATTTTACTCTAATATACTCTAGTCTATTGTATGCTATGCTATCTTATATCTTATCCCATCTGTTCCATTCCATTTTATTCTACCTCCATTCCATTCTATTCCATCCACTCCATTAAGAAAATTTTCCCTAAAGGAAAATATTTTTCCATTAAGAAAATAGTGGTCACAACTGAAAGTTTATTTCATCATCCTTTAATGGCTTTTGATCTGTAGTGAAAAAAAAAAAAAAACACACTCTGTATGTTAAAATAATTCAAGTTGTTTCCAAATCTGGGAGTAAGAGCTATTAATTACTTTTAAAAGAGATCTTATTTTCATATTAAAATGATAACAGAGGAATACCATACAGGTATGGAAAACGGCTCTAGCATTTTTTTTTTTAATTACTTTTATTTGACTCCAAGATGGGTGTTTTGGTTTAAAACACATTCTTTGATCCACAAGGTCTTTCAACCTTTGAAATTTGGAAGAAGATCGCAAAAAGCTGCTATTATACTGTCCTGGCCAATTCTGGTATGGATTGACAAATTGTGCTCCAATTCTTTTTTTGTTTCTAGATCATAAATTATCCCGTTTATGTAAATATCAGTTTCCTAGCTCCTCTCTCTGCACATGTACAATATTCTTTAAAGACTATCATATGAAATTAAATGTAAAACTCTTGCTCTGTGCTCTGAAAAAGGGCTCTAGAAAATAAATGTTAGCAATGGGTAAGAAAGGTGGTTTTGCTAACTGAATCTTCAAATATGTCTGCTAAAATATCCCTGAAAATTTATTGAGAAGATAATATAATGAGTGCCAAGTGGAGATATAGGACCTATTTGCCTGTCTACTTAGGAATTTGGAATCAAACAAATTTGTTTCTTTGAGTTATTTCTTTGGCATATTTTATTAGCATGTGTGAAAAATTAAATAGAGTGTTTAATCAAAATTGAGGGTAGATGAATAAGTTAAAGTCATTTAAATGTCCATTGATAATAGATTTCTTAGAATTATTATTATAAAGTTAAATATTCCATTTTAGCTTAAAAAAAGAAATTCCACTGCTATCTGTAGAGATTTTTGTAAGGAGCAGCTCTTTCCCTTTGTTTAAAATCTTATAATAATTAGCTCATGTGAGGAAAGAAGATATGAGTACAGCTAAAGGTAGAAGAATGGCTTTTATTCACATTTTATTCCTTTATTTTTCTTTTCCTGAGGCTTGTGGTCAAGGTGGTACAATTGTATGTGAAGGTTATTATTATTTTTTTTAATTTGAGGAGCAAGTCCTGTTGAATGAATTTCCTGCAAAGTATAGTTTCCATAGCAACTGTAACTGTCTTTTATTTTCACATGTACCATTTAGAATTAGTTGACAATAATAATTATAGTCTAAGATAAAACATTTGCTATACAGCAAAGACATGTGTAAAGACATGGTTTTGGGAAAATTGTCCTAGTTTAGAGAAACTGAAAATAATTTTTTAGGAAAATTCAATTTTCTTACTTAGACAATTGAAATTCTATCTACATATCCAGTGTGAAGTATTGAAGCATTATTGATACATGCAAAGAACATTTTCCCTCCCATAGTTCAAAATTACATTTGTTATTCTAAAATTTTACTCCTCAATCTCTCTCTCTCTCACTCTGTCTCTCAGTGTGTGTGTGTGCATGGATCAAACTTATCAAAAAGTCTCCAGTTCAACTATTAATATTACTTCTTTGGAAATATTTTGAGCATTGAACAACAGAATAATGTAGAAAATACACACTTACCATTATTCTCTTTTACTTATAAAATCTCTGAGACTATAGGTCTTCTAAAGAAGTCAAAGTAAGATTTTATAGAACTGGAAGAAATGCCCCTCGACTTAGAACACGAAGAGGAAATCCAAAAGTTAACATATTTCCTGTATTACTTTAAATTTAGTTGCATCATATTGTTGAAGACTAAATGTATTTATCTACTTCAGTGGTTTCATATAAATTAAAATATAAATAGGAAAGTATTTTTCAGTCATTGGATTACTGAGTGCCCATTTAAATAGTACCATACTGAGTGTGATGTTACCAGTTCAGAATGAGATTTAAATTGTTTTGAAAATTTCCCCTGCAGTATCACTTTATTTCTTTGTTCAAGAATAAAAGTAAAAAACTTGACAATGACAATTCTGTGCAGCATAACTAACTATGGTGCACTCTGGACACAGTAATAAAATGTTTCTAGATTGTACAAGCTTTCTTTGAGGTAGAGAAAAGCATAAGCAGGTTAAAATTCTCTTTGTAGCTTTTTTAGGCTGTGAGGGTTTCGTGGGGGAAAGTGTGTGCTGCGGTGGGGTGCCCCCGCGGATAGTGGAGGAGGGAGGGGATGACTACCAACTGCTATTCTGAGACCAATGACAGCCATGAATGCTCTACTTTACTAATTCCTTTTTTCATTGTTTTTATTCACAAAGAGAGGCCTGTAGGATCCCTGGAGGAAGCAGACCTGTGCAGTTCCAGGGCTTGACCGTGGTGGCTGTGAATATGCACCACTCACGTCTCCTCCTGAGGGCAGCATGGTTGACTGATCACTTGAGCTATTGCCCATTGAGCCAAGTTTTAAAAAGAAGCGGGGCTCCTTAATGGGCTACTTTTTCTCAGGACTCTCTATCCACTCCGTGGAAATTTTCTTAGAATTCAACTGTAGTCAGAGACCCTTTTGACCTAATCCTCATCTTTCCATCTTCTCCTCAGGTATCAGACCTGCATCATGGTCTGAAGGTTCTTCCCATTTTCTCCAGATTCCTCCTCTTCATCTTTCACAAGCTATTTTCTTCTACAGTAAATGTCTTGCACATAATTACAAATAATCAGCTGCTGTGGCATCTGCTTCTCAGAGTGCTTGATCTGATATTGATTTTGGGGGGGAATATCAATAATTTGGTATCAGATGTGCTCATCATGAAGTATTATTGGATGCTCAGTTGTAACCATTGAATAGGCAGTTAAGCACACAAATCTGAAGATGCAAGAAGTGAGACAAGAGGTCTATTCTGGAGACAGGAATTTGGGAGTTGACCAAGTATCAGTGGTACATAAGCAATAAAATGGGATGAGTTGGCCAAGATAATGATGGAAATAGTGAGAAGGACAGGCCTGAGGATTAAGCCCAGACTGACCCTCTCAACCAGAAAAGGTGAATGAGCAATGAGGTAGGAGGGAAATCAGGAGAGTGATAGGCTGGCAGTCAAGAGCAGAAAGTTTTTCAATTATGGTGAAGTCTTTAATTAACCTTGTAAATGTTGTTGATGGACCAAGGGATATGAAGTCTGAGCATGGACAACTGGATTTAGCAATTATGGGGGTAATTGCTGACCTTAAGAAGAAGGCTGTAGAGGAGATGTATGGTGGGAGATGGATTTGAGTGGATTATCAAGAAAGAATTGGGGGTGGGGGGAGAGTGATATTGTATAGAAATGAAGAAAATAGTATACAGAAAGCTCTCAAGAAGTTTTGGCATAAAGGAGAACAGGGTATTGGGTGTTTTTGTTCATTTGTTTGCTTTTGTTTTGTTTCTAAGATGGAAAAACATGAAACTATGTTTTCTATCTTGATAGGAACGATCCAGTAAGGAGGGGGGAAAGAGATGGTATAGCAGGGAGAGGGGAAAGGCATTCTGAAGCCATGTCCCCGAGTTTCAGAGAAGAGTGGACAGTTCAACTCTTATAATAGAAGCAAAGGCAGATTGAATAGGCACAGATGGAGGTAGGTGGATAAATGTGGGTGCTGGCCCTTGTGGAAAAATCTCTTCTAACTGATTCTATTTTCTGAGTGAAAGTGGAATCAAAGGGAGGTGTTGGAGGTTTATATTTATCTAGAGAGAGTGAATAGCTTCAGGAATTGCAGCATGATTGCCTTGCGGCATTAAGAACCCATTTGGGGTTTAGGCATGAATGTAAAATGAGAGCAGTCAGCACACACTGGCTTTTTCTGTCTTCATGATCGGCTCTGCAGGGACAGCAGAAATAGGCAATGGGTTGGAATTAATTAGGGTTTGGATTTTACCAGTTGAATACTGGGAAGGAAGAGAGGGGCAATGGAGTTCAGGTGGTCAGCAAGGGAGTGATTTTAATACAAGGCAAGAGAGGATACGAAGACGGTTAGCATCCAAGTTGCCCCAGCATCCCTAAAGACATAAGCAAATGCCAATGGAGTTTGTGAGTAAAATTCTCCTTAAGTGACATTTTTATTAATGTATCAGCATGGCTCAGAGACAGGTTTGGGAGTGCGGGTGCTTTTGCAAAGGAAAATCACCAAAGGAAGCACTAGAATACATCATTTGCCAACAGATAGCATCCTGGACAGAACCAAAGGGCTGATAAGGCAGAGATATTAATGGCTCATATTTCAAAAGAGCAGGCTTTTCATGTTAACAGAATGTATCAGTGGAAATATTTGTCAAAACAGTAAGCTTACTCAGTGATAATGTTTTGCTCAGATAACTTGGGCCAACATGTATATTTTCTGCAAGAACTAGTCAAAAGATTTTAACGAAAGAAAGAATTGCACATTGAAACACAGCACTGAGATTTCTACCTCAGTTAAATTCTTTGTGCATTTAATACATTATGCTTTATACTAATTTGCATTAAAATGGTAAATGCAACTATTTCTTGTATCAATATATATAGAAAAAATCCCAGTAAAACTTGAACTTGAGGCCACTTCTACCATACATACCTCAGTAATTTCTTAACATTGCTCCTTTAGGTACTCAAACATTACCTCTATGCACTCAAATGTTTTTAACTGCTGCTGCTAAGTCGCTTCAGTCGTGTCTGACTCTGTGCGACCCATAGACGGCAGCCCACCAGGCTCCCCTGTACCTGGGATTCTCCAGGCAAGCATACTGGAGTGGGTTGCCATTTCCTTCTCCAATGCAGGAAAGTGAAAAGTGATAGTGAAGTCGCCTAGTCATGTCCGACTCTTTGTGACCCCATAGACTGCAGCCTACCAGGCTCCTCTGTCCATGGGATTCTCCAGGCAAGAGTGCTGGAGTGGAGTGCCATTTCCTTCTCCTGTCTTTAACTAGTGTTCTTTAAATAGCCTATAGTGAAATTATTTATATGTCCAAACAAATTAAATATTGTTCTATAGCAATTATTCTTAGGCTTTTGACAAATATCAAATTTTTAAAATACTGGAATATAAAATTACAGTTCTTGCCTTGATTTGTTACTTAAATTTGGTTTGCTTATATGTACAATTTATTGAATAGATACACCAATATTTTATATAACAGCAAAACTGACAAAGCAGTAATATTTTAAAATTTCTTTTGAAATGTCCACATCTTAACAAAATTTATACAGCTCACATACCACATTTCTGGAGAACATATTAGAATTTTTTGCAGTAGGAAAAGTAGATGTGTAATATACTTTTTCATTTTCTAGCTATTAATTATTCTAAAGATAATATTTTTCTTGTCTAATTGTGGCTACATGGTGTGACAACAGTTCCTTTTGATGCACCATTCCACCTTTGAGAATAAGCTGATATTTTTCTTAAGGCATATTGAATCTCTCTAGCCATAAGAAATTGGCTTACTTGCCCCTGAAGGGTATCTCTGTGCACAGTGTATATGGGAATAATGAAATCTGTCATATACCTTCGAGGAGTATCATTTTCAGGGACCAGCAGGTTGGAACTCATTCCTGGTTCTGGCACTCTCCATGGGCTGTGTGAATTTGGGCAGGTCCCTTCATCTTTTTTTGCTTCAGCTCTGTCATCTGTGTTCCCCTCGCAGTCTTGAATAGAATATTAAATGCAAGAGAACAGGACTTGATCTGGTTTAACAAAGAATCTCAAGCCCCAGCACATAAATGGATCCTGAATCAATATTTGTTGGATGGATAAATATATAACTTATATAATTAGAAGAGTTTAGCAACAGTAATTATATAATAGGAATACCTTGAAGATACAGTGACAAAATACATGATGAGTACAGAGCACAGCCTGGATCTCTTGGGGAGAGTTCTAGATAAGCCAGAATGAGTTTGCCTTCTGTGTCTATTTCCCCTTCAGAGTGTGGGTGCCACTTATATTAGGACAAGTGGCCCTGTGGTATGCTCTAGCACCTGGGAATTGTGTAAGAGGGAAAATATTTATTTTATTACTACTCATATCTCTTAAATATTTCATAATATTTGGGAGAAGTGGAAACAAGCCAAATGGATTAAAGTATTTTAGCATACAATTTAAAACTCATGCCATCAATGAAAACGTTTTTAGAGCTTAAGTATGCATATCAGAAAGCTAGAGGTAGTGTATATGATATTTCATTGATTTTAAGATGCATATTTTAAATTTTTATATATCCAAAATCTGGATGCATTTTGCAATCAGTGGTATCTTATAATTCATTGGACTTTCTTTTGTTCTTTTTCATGTCTTTTCTCTCTTCCTCTCTCTCTTCTTTGTGGTTTATAATAAGGTATCCTTAAATAGATTTAATGACATATTATACAGACGTATATTAAATTTGTCCTTCTCAGTGTTTATTTCTTACCATAACTCAACCCTAGAAAGGACCTGTTAGGCATTTTTCTAATTTCCCAGCCCATGGAATATTAATACCAAAGATATACGCTATAATCTCTTTGTGTATTGCATGGATATATGTGTTGTATGAATAAAAACAGTAGGATTTTTTTGTCCCCCTCCAAGAAACAATTTTTGTCCCCTTGGGGACACTATTATATTCATTGAGATTGCAGGTATGAAAATAATACTCTGTATTATTCTTAGTTTTTGAAATCTCATTTTTAAGAACATTGGAAACCATAAAATAATTCCCAAGTTTAGAATTGTTGGCTTTAATTATATAACAAACTGACTAGGAATTTTATTGTATCCTGAAATACTGTCAAAATGCATGTAAAGTTGAAACATTTGCTATTTACCCCAACAGTCAGAAAGCTGTCCACAATACTTTTTGTTAACAATTAAAAGATTGTCAAATTCATCCAATGGTATCATTCAACATAACATTCTCATATTATGAAATAAGATGATTTAATAACTTCAGTGTATATACATTTAAGATCCTCACCACTTCGTTACTTACAAAGTCACCATTTTAAAGACATAACTTGAACACCAAGTCAATAACGAGATATTTAAAGGCCATCTAGTTTCCATGGAGTATAAAGAGATATTGCCTTTATGCTCCACATATGTACTCCATGAGACGGATGAGGAAGTGCAATTCTCAAAGCCTTTAGTTAGCACTCTTCTACTGCAGCCTAGGTAGTTTTTGGATTCTACCTTCAAAACTAATAATGGAACACATAACTCAGTCCATTTGGGACCAATGTCTGCACCAGAGGAAAGATAGGCACTCAGTCTATGCTCATCAGATCAGAATTTTCTCTCGAAAAGCTAATTGTTATATTCAGCAGCTTTAACTGTTCAAGAAAAGAGTGATTTACTTACTTGGAGAATATCTTTTTATAACAAAATTGTTCACCATGATCTTCAATGTTCACTTATCTTTGCTCTGGGCTATGCCATTTAATGTCCATCCTTTAAAATTAGAAGTGCAAAAGACTCTAAAAATTAGTGATAGGAAAACGTTTAATGTTATTGTATCCATTACACTATTATTTTATATTTGACAATTCTAACACATGTCTATTGGCTTTGTTGCCTTGGGTGGTGTTAAATGGTTAGTTTTAAGACTCAAGTGTGTCAGAACAATGTGCCATTATTTTGGGGGGATGTGGACTATTCTAGTAGACCAAGCAACGTGTCAACTAAAATGAACACAGGCAGGACTCAAAAGAGACTCAGCAGCAGTGTACAGACATCCATATCAAGGCTTTATCAATCAAGTTAGTTTTACACAACTTTTGTAAGTAAACTGAAAGTGAATTCAAAACCAGAAATCATCTCCTCCACTGCTCCTAGTACTTGCTCTTTCTCTGCCTTTCAATCGAAGCATCTCCATGATACTCCGGGCATAGACATCTCTCAAGTTCACACTGATATATGAGTCAGTAGCTATATTCTTGGTAAGTTTCTTCAGAGCCTCACGCTGTCTAACAGCTGCTTCCTTGAGCTTCAAGGTGAAGTAGCAAGCAGAGAAGCGGTCGTTAATAATAGCAATGGGCAAGGCCAAGACAAGGATTCCCGATAAGATACACATGAAGGCCACAATCTTGCCCGTGGTGGTGTCTGGTCTTATGTCTCCATATCCCACAGTAGTCATGGATGTTGTGGCCCACCACCAGGCACAAGGGACACTTGTGAACGTTGTGTCGGGAATGCTCTGCTCAGCAAAATATTCCACGGTTGAAAATATAGAGATTCCCACAGACAGAAACAGGAGCAGCAGGCCAACTTCTTCATAACACTGGGTGATTGTCATTCCAAGGGAGCGTAAGCCTGTAATAGAACAGTTGGTGTCAGTCACAGCCACCCCTTTTCCCTTCCTCTGCCCATTTTCTCTCCCTCTCCTTCCCTGCTAGCCATCCCAAAACATGCATTTGACATTTCCTATGGCTCCAGCATTGGGCAAAGTTCTGGGGGTACAGAGGTGATAAGTTACAATCTTCAGGAAGTTCTTAGTCTAGTTGATGGGGACTGATTGAGAAGGCTAAAAATAAATATAATTAGGTTCATTCACTCACTTATCTATTACACGTGCGTGTGTGCATGCTAAGTTGCTTCAGTCATGTCCGACTCTGTGCGACCCTGTGGACTATAGCCCACCAGGCTCCTCTGTCCACGGGATTCTCCAGGCAAGAATACTGGAGGGGAGTATTCTCGCCATGTCCTCCTCCAGGAGATCTTCCCAACCCAGGGATCGAACCTGTGTTTCATAGGTCTCCTGCAGCGGCAGGCGGGTTCTTTATCATTAGTACCACCTGGGAAGCTCCTAGCTATTAAACACCTACTATTTATACAAAAAATATGAGAGAGGAGAAGAAGGGCAGGCAGGGGACATTCGATGGCACGGTGTCCTTCATGCAGTGTGAGCCTCTGCAGCATTGTACGAGGAGGGCTCTTTTGGCCAGGTCTGCATTTTGATGTATCACCTTGCACACTGTTCTAAGGCAGTTTTATGCTGTCTCCTTATATTTTATGTGTCTGTTTTTCTCACTTTCCTGATAACACAAGTTTAATACAATTAGGGGCATCATCATCTGAAAGAGCCAGAAGAATTAAAAGATGAGAATGAAGTGAAGCAGTAAAAACAAATTAGGATTCAGGAAGAAAATTCACAAAAGAACATCAAATCTACATGTGAGGACATTCTTAAAGGGGTAGCACGAGGGGTTCCAGTACTCCTCCATTTCAGTGGCACCCATTGAAATTTTTGTCCTTAATACCAAAGTTATAGCAAGAGGAGCCCATTATAGGATTGCTATTTGAATAAGGTATCTTCCCTAGCACTAGAGATACTGATGAAAGTTTATTCATATTTTGAAGTCATATTAACATGATGTCACAATGATATTGTCTCAAAAGTGCAAAGTAATACCTCTTGGAATTACGTTTAAATTTTTATTCACTAGAGACTATTTTAAATACATTAAAATACTATTTTTGCTCTCATTATTCTGAATTTTGTTCTTAGAATTTTGAGATGTTCTTTAATTATTGGCCAGCTATTTTAAAAGACCAATGAATATAATTTGAGATTTAACTTTAAAAGGCATTTTAAATAATATCTTTAGAATACCTTTTAGAAAACTGGCCTTGATGTGTCTGTATTGAAGTGGATTTCTGAAATTGAGAACATATGAAGAAATGCATAGTGTTTGGAAAGACTGTTGTCATTCCAATGTTCTAGACAGTTCATTTTGAAAAGAAACAAAGTGGCCTGAATTTCTGCCGGTTATATCAATTAACTCGGATCATCCTAAAAAATAACAGGAGATAGATGTTATATTTGTTATGCCATTTTATGGGTGAGCAGACCAAGGCACAGAAAAGTAGCATATTTAGTACAAAGTAACAGGCCAAAGACTTAAAACTAGGCTGTCTGGTCCACCATTGTCTTCTTAAACCGTTATTTCATAATACTTCTCAATTTTATTTACAGTTAATACCTAGAGAAATATGTGCTCTATGTTTATATTTTGCTAAATGTAATGCTCAAGATAAAACTGTCAACTATTCATTGCAACTGTTCATATCTTTTCAATAAATTAAGACTTTATTAATACTTCTACTTGCCTTAGAACTGAGAAAACCTTTGAAGAGGTGACATTGTGGAAATTACTATTATTTTCTTTTTCCTTTCTTTTGGGGAAAAATGCAGTCTTTACTGGGTGTTTTTAAATTGAATCCTGTGAAGAGTTTATAAATACTAGAAGAAAGCATCCCATTATGGGTGTCAGAAAACAAAGAGTGGTACTTCTAAAAGTTGTTGGAAACCCCATTATCAAATCCCTAGTATGTGAGGCTAGCTAGGAAAATACACTACCAAAATTATATTAGGAACAGTCCTCGTTTCCTCAGAGATGTGGGGAGAAAACATATCTGAGGTTCATTTCTTCCTAGATATATAAGGAGAGATCTCTACCATCAACTCCTTTTAGGTGACCAGTCAGGCATATATCTAGGGAAATCAGTGGGAACAGGAGTCTCTAGTCAGTTATTTGTATTTGTATGTATTATATTAATATTGTATCCTATTCCAGTGTTTCTGAAAGTGTTTCTCAAGACCACCTACATCAAAGTTAGCTTGTTAAAATGCATGCTTCAGGATCCAACCCCCCAAACTAAAATCTGAGTTTCTGGAGTTGGGGCTCAGAATTTGCATTTTAACAAGCTTTTCAAGGGATTCTTGTTTTTATTAAAGTCTAACATAAGGGTACACATATGTGCTCCAGAACATCTAACAGACGGCAGGGCCAGTCACTGAGAATCCCTGCCCTTAGGGATGGAAGCATCATCTTTAGTGGATTTGTATGATTTCCTCTGATTTGCCTATAATTTTTCATGTACAATTGTGTGTGTGTGTGTGTGTGTCGTGTAGACATTTCTCTAGAGAGAGTGTTCTTTAGATTTTCAAGGCTTTATGGATACATACAAAAAGCTAAGGCATTCTTGTTACTGTCTCTCTTATGCCTCCCCAGTTCAGGACAAAAAAATTCTCGGATACTAGACAGGGCATTTAATTTGTGTCTTTAGCTTTCTTGTAAGTGCTTCCCGGATGGTTCACAGTGAAGACTCTGCCTGAGATGCAGGAGATGTGGGTTCCATCCCTTAGACGGGAAGATCCCCTGGAGGAGGAAATGGCAACCCACTCTAGCATTCTTGCCTGGGAAATCCCATTGACAGAGGAGCTTTGTGGGTTACAGTCCAAAGGGTCGCAAAGACCCTTTTACTTTTAAAGCAAATATTTACAGTTTCCCCCCAAATTATGAGAAGGCCCCCAGTGCCCAGTCATCTCTTTTTGCATAGCCAGAGAAGGTCCTGGAGGACTGACTTTCTCTTCTGCCAACAAACTAGTGTGAAAAACATTTCCTTCGACACAGAAAAGAAACTGGCTTATGTTCCTATATATCATATATAATTTGTGCATATCTTTTTATGTGCTGTTTATGCATATTTTATGTAGCACCTTCCAGAAGCAGTGTGTCTTTAATTTTTGTACATCTTCTGGGCACCTGGGTTAAAATAAATTAAAATGAACATATGGTTAAATAGTTTCTCACATGTCTTAAGGAGAGAAAGTGTATGAGAGGCAAGTTGTCCTCTCTTCCTGCGATAACAACCTCAAGGTTTTGCATTTCAGTACCTTTCTGGAGATCATAATTGGGTGCAATATAGCAGGTGGTATTCTGAGCGTCAATTGAGAGTCAAGAGCCGCTTCCCTTGGACCCTGGTCAAAGCCCTAATGCTTAAGAACAACAGCGAATGAAAAGGCATCACGAAACCTGAATACCTGTGGAATGCCTGCCCAGTTTGAGCATGCGCAGAGCCCTTAGCAGCCTCAAAACCTGAACGATGCGCCCCACGTTTTCCAGCTCCTGTGTAGTCTGGCTCCCACTCAGGCTCTCTACCAGGAGAGTGATGTAGAAGGGCAAGATGGCAAGGAGGTCTATGATGTTCGGCACCTTCCTCAGGAAGCGGCACCTGTCCCTCACGCACAGGAAGCGCAGGACAAACTCCCCCGTGAACCAACTGATGCACACATACTCCAGGATTTCCAGCAGCTGTGGGTCCAGCCAGCTTAACTCGGCTGACATCAGGGCCATGTTGACGATGGACACCGCCACAAAGATGATGGAGATGACCCCAAAGATTCGGGCCGCTGTGCACGACCCAGGCTTCTCCAGGATGTTCCAGAGCTTCTGGCGGATGGTGGGGCAACGTCCCTGGGAGAAGTCCTGTTCACTCTCATGCTGACTCTCCTGGTCTTCTGTGTCCTTCTTAAAGTCTAACGTTTCACTCAGCTCCTTTCTTCTGAAGTATCTTTTAGGGAAGACAACCTGGTGATTAGTCTAACTTTTTAAAAATACTGAAGTGAAGTGGGAATTAAACTCGGCAGTGAAGTCATGCTTCTTAATTCAGTAACATGCAGAACAAGTTCATGCCATATTTTACCCAGGCTGTCTTTTCACAGGACTCAAATGTGAAAGATTATTGCTTTTAAAATGGTGCTTTTGTGGTAGAAGTTTATACAGAATAAATTATACGTAGCAAAGCTACTTTAGATTAATGCATTTTACGACCTACTTTTTTCTTGTAACAAGAACAGAAGTTTGCAATAGGGAATTTTTTTTTTTAATGTGGGTAATGGAAAGATATTCATGATGAAATGGTAATAATAGCAAAGTAATTGCAAAATAATAGATCACCAAAGTGCCACACTTATTCACAAAGAACCAACTTTCTGTCTTCTGGATTTAAAGCAGTTCTTTATCCAAGTTTTAAAACTGAAGCCTCCTAAGTGTGATAAAGCACCACTCTCTATACTGTAACCTACATCCTTTTAGGTGCATTTTTTGGGAGCATAATTTTTGACTCATCTTTACAATCACCAGATATTTATTGCAGGCCTGACCACTCTTGATTACAAATGAATTAGCATACCTTCACTAGAAAAAGCAGAAAGTTCAAAAAGTTCCATCAAAACTTGGCTTTGATGCTTTCCGGCCCCCACTGCCACCCTGCCTTCTTCTGGCTCCTAAACGGCCACAGGTAGTATTCTCAGGCCTGGCTCGAGCGAGGCTTGGATGAAGTCTCAAATCTTGCCCCCGCCGCCCCATCCCTATGGCGCCCGCTGCCCCGCCCCGACCCCCCCGCGCCCCCGCCCCCGGCGCCTCGCGGGTACCTGTCCCGGCAGCAGGAGTCAATGCTGAGCTCGTCGATGCCCCAGTACTGGATCTCCTGGAGGAAGGAGAGCGCGCAGAGCTGCTCCATGACGTGCAGGCGGCCGGTGCGATAGTAGTGCAGGACGTAGCGGAAGGCTTGCGAGCTCCGGTCGAAGAAGTACTCGTTGTCCACGGGATTGGCGTCGTCACAGAACTCCAGGGGGCTGGGCACGGCGGCCAGGGCCCCGCGGCGCCGGCACGAGGCCACCACCACGGCCAGCTTGCCCAGGCGCGTGTGCGGGAAGCAGGACAACGCCTGCTGCGAGAGCACAAAGCGGCTGCCGCCCACGTTGACGGTGAAGCTGTCCCCGAGCGCCAGGGGCTCCCCTTCACCCTCGCTGCAGAAGACGCTGGAGTCCAGCGAGGTCAGGGAGGCGCTGTCCAGCGAGGAGTCCGGCGGCGCCCGGCCCCGGGAAGGCAGCTCCATCCTCGCCGCCGCTGCCGAGAGCGCCTCGAAGTTGAGGGGGAGGGGGTAGGCACGGCCGGGATTTCCCGGGCTCCCTAGGGGGGTTCCTCCCACCCGCGAACCTTTCCTCTCTCCACCCCCCTGTGCTGGTTCTCCCTCTCGCCGCTAGGGAGCCGCGAGTGCGCGGGAGCCGCGCATCCGTGCCTGGGATGGAGACGAGGGGTGGCGCCCTAGGGAATCGCTAACGTGCGGACCAAGCCGAGGACAGCCGCCGGGCACACAGTTGGTCGCCGTGGTCCTTCTCGGACTCACTACCCGCTCTCCAACTTTGTAACTGAGACCTCCAGCCCGGAGGTGTTTGGGTGGAAGGCCTCGCGGCCGCTGGAGCGGGTGGGGAGGGGACAGAGGAGGGAGGTCTACCGTGGAGGAGGGCTCGTCGAATCTTGAAGGAATGTAAGCAAGGGGGTGGGCGAGACTCACGCCCGCCTGCAGGGGACCAAAACGAAAAGTTCAGCAGCAAAGGAAGGGGCTACCGGGTCTGAGTCTGTTGCAACTTCGGGATGTATATTCCTCCCTCTTCTCTTGCGGCGCGGCCTCATAGGCCTCCCGGGGAGCGGTCGCTGGAGATGCGCGCACGTGGGGGAGGGTGACCTGGGCGCGCGAGGCGTGTCATTTGCTGGCATTCACTCTCAATCACTCTGGCACCCTCCTCTCCTAATTTTTGACCTCCTGGTAGGGAAATGAGCGCAGTTAACGCTGACTTTTGATTAAGTCTCAGCGAGTCACTGCGAACCAGGGGTCGCCGTGGCCAGCTCCCATCACATGTTGAGACACTTCGCGCCCTTCGGTTCAGCCGAGTCTGTCCCTACAAGTTTCTTGGAGAGGAGATGTTCTGGGCGCGTTTCTCGGCACACAGTGAAGCTGTCATTTTAGGAGAAGGGAAGGCAAAAAGACAAGGACTAGAACAGGCGTGGGCTGGGGCAGGAGTTTAAATAGGAACGACAACTCGGCAAAGGGAGAAGCCGAGCGCCGCGCCCAGGTGAGGCTAGGAGTGCATCCTCGGGGGCCCCCGGGAGTCGCGCCCTGGCCAACCTGTTGGACATGGGGCTGGAGTGGGGAGGCGGGCAGGGTGACTCACCTGCTGCTCCGGGCACATCTGGGTTGCGCTAGGTGCTCGCTGCTGGTTACGGAGCCTAGGTTTGATCCTCTGGATCTACAGGAGTCTGACTTAACAGGTCCAGAAGCAGAGCTGTGCTCGCCACCGAGTTCTTCTGGTCTCCACTCGTCGCCACGCGACTCGCGGCTCCGGCCCCGCGGCTGCGGCGGAGGGTGGCCGCCCCCGCCCGCGTTCCCTCCCAGCCCCCGGCGGTTCCCGGCGCCAGCTGTGGGGAGTGCGGGGAGCGGAGGGAGCTGAGACCGGAGGAGGAAGTGAGGCGCTCGGTGACTCTGAATATTGCATTCATCTTTAAGGCACTTCAAGGATCCTATATTAGATTCCCGGTTCCCTGAATCTGTGCGCTCAGGAATGCTAAGAACAAAATTTTCAGCTGTGTAACTGCCCTAATCCTGCTAAACTCAGGGTTAGGGAAATTATGTTAACTGCTTTGGGTGGCATGGTTCAAGGTTTTCCCCATTATTTTCAGCAAGCTTCTGGAAACCTTGCCTTTTTTTTTTTTTTTTCAAAAGTCTTTGCAAAAATGAGTGAACCATACTTATTTCCTTTCTTCCGCCCTTGTAAGTAGTTTTACAAAGTATTTATCTAGCCAGCAAAGGCCTCAACACCTTTTTTAGTAAAAGTTCAAGTTTTAATTAAAAAACACTCAGTGTTTACTGGGTGCTTACTTTAGGCCAGGAAATTTTTGTAAGCTCCTTACTCATCCAGTACCTTATGTGATTGTCATAACAATACTGTGAAGTAGAATATTCATTGAAAGGACTGATGCTGAAGCTCCAATACTTTGGCCACCTGATGCAAAGAGCCCACTCACTGGAAAAGACTCTGATGTTGTGAAGGATTGAGGGCAAAAGAGAAGAGGGCAGCGGAGGATGAGATGGTTGTAAAGCATCACTGACTCTATGGATATGAATTTGAGCAAACTCAGGGAAATAAAGACAGATGGACAGGGAAGCCTGGTGGGTTATAGTCCATGGAGTTGCAAAGAGACACAACTTAGTATATAGGTACTGGGAAGGTTTGTTTTTGCTTTTGTTTTTAAGGTAGTGGAGCTTTTCCCTTGCACAGAGAGAAAAACTTCTCCAGTATTTCAATTGTTGATTGTTTGGGCATTGAAAAAAGCCTTATTCATCCCTTAGTGTGAATAACTTGAATCAAATGATTAGCAGTAGCAGTCTCCCATAACTTTACAGATTATTGTGAGGAAGGGGGAAAACTGGCCAAGGAGAATGACAGCTTTGGGTGAGAAGGGAGGTCTAGGAAGGTGACCAGAGGTTAGCAAATGGCACCTGAAGCTCGTGGGTCTCTTGCACTGCCACCAGGACCTTGGACTTCAGTTATAATTAGTGGTGTCTTGTAGAAGCAATTGTAACAGTAACCATCCTTGAAGTGTAAGCCTCAAGCTAAGCCTCTGAATTCTCACAATGATCCCGTTAAGTAAGTTATATTGTCCTTCCCTGCTGCGTGCATGCTCAATCGTGTCTGACTCTTTCCTACTCTATGGATTTTATGGGATTTTCCCAAAAAGAATACTGGAGCAGGTTGACATTTCCTCCTCCAGAGGAACTTCTGGACCCAGGGATCTAACCTGTGTCTCTTGCATTTCGGTCAGATTCTTTACCACTGAGCCATCTGGGAAGCGTATGTACTGTTATCCTTAGTCACAAATCTCAACTCAGAAGCTCACAGGTAGTAAGAAGCTTTCCCGGTTGTACAATGAATGTGTAAAGGAGTATGTGAAGGGGTCTTTCTGACTCCAGATTTCATTTCAACTGCTAAGATCCAACATTTTCAATTGACCTTCAATATGACTAAAACGATTTCAACTAGTTAACAATTAGTCCTAATTATAACTAGGAAGATGATTACTAGTTAACTGGGAGTATACAAACACAAATGACCCATCTTAAAATATAGAGTCTCTTGGATAGTAAAAATCCCTTCCTTCTTCCGTGTATTGTTAATCTGTTACCTCTGCCCTTTCGTTGATTGTCCAGGTTTGAGTCTGAGAGTCCAGTGGAAAACATACAATGGTGGGGCGGGCAATAAATCCATTCAAAGGGTATCCTTTCTGGTCTCTGATCTTGACTTGACATAAATCTTGAAGTATGTGAAGAAATGAAAGAAGAATTGCTGCTAAGTAGTTGTGGGTGGTGAGATCTTGCTTTCGATTTCATTCCTATTTAGCATGGGAGGAACATGATTGTCATGTAGGAGGCAGCACAGAACTGAGACATGAAAACTCGACAATCTAATGACTTTGAGTATATTTCCCGAGTCATCAGATGTCATATTCAGGTGATTCTCCATTAACAGTCTTGTGGGATGAAGTGCCCTACTGGTATTTCACTTTATCTATCAAGTCCTTGAAATATCGATATGAGTATTGAATCTCCAGGTACAGCTTGTATTTTTAATTCTTCCAGTTTTTATGAATATTTCTAAGTTTCTTAATGAACAACATTCTTAATAGTCATATTTTTAAATTGGATAAAAGAAAAATCACAAGATACCTTACGCTGACAATTATAAAAGTAAAAAAGTCATTGAAGCCACATTCAAAATGTCTATGATTACAAACCTAGAACATTTTATGTAGGTTTTTGAAAAAGTAATGAGAATGTATTTATATTAACGTTGTATTCAGTTATTCTGTGATTTACTTAAGTAATATAATGTTTCTGTGAAATTATTAATTATCTTTTCTATGAATGTTTTAAAAAGATTATACATACATGATCATAAGTGATTGAAATATTTTTTAAGGAAAGTGTACATTTCTTATTAATTTATATTCAAAGTACTGCAACTTTATATATATAAATATTGTGATAATTAAATAGATAAAGAACATGTAATGACTGAAGTACTTCTGAATAAAAGTGCTTTATTGAATTCCACTTAAGTGCTGCATTTTTAATTTTCAACCACTTCACTGTAGGCTTATGTGTTCACATGAAAATCCCTTTATCATTCATTGGTAACACAGACCATATTTCATTGAGGTGTGCATGCTTAGCTTTGACTGTGTTTCATTCCCTAGGAACTGACAACCAGATGAGTTAATTGTGTTAATATTGTTTAAAATGCCTTTGTGAAAGGATGAGATGATTTTATCTTCTTTCCTTTCACTGCACTGGAATATGTTTAAAGGTAAAGGAATATCTGACAAATTCTATCTATTCATCTTTCATGTGCCTTGTGGGTCCTTGGAATAAATCCTCCCAACTGTATAACAGCCCACTCTAATGCAGAATTTAGCTTAATGTGGGCTCATTCTGGATTCTTTCCAAGGGGAGGCAATTATCTTTGGAAATACCCAAGAACTCATTTTTATAGCCTAGTCTGCTACAAAGATCACAGGATGGGTTGATGATGGTGATGATGAGGATAGTAATATGATAATAATAGCTGCTACCTTTACTTATTCAACCTTTGCCTTAGCTTTTCTTAGCTGTGTGGTGTTAGCATATTTCTTGAATCTTTTGTCTCATTTTCCTCATCTTACATCTTTCCTTATTTTACAAGGAAAAGTGACAACAGTGTTCACCTTATGTTGTTTCAAAATTAAGTGAGATAACCATGTAAATATTTAGTGCAGTGTCATCATTCTTGTTGTCATTTTTATTATTATCACAATGTTGCAAGAATGTTTTTCTGACCCCCTCACTTACTGAGGATTTACTATGGGATAGATATCGTGGTAAGTGTTCATCTCATTTCATTTATTAATATAATTCATAGAACCCTCCAAGGAAGGTACTATTATAATCCTTAATTTACACATGAGAAACCAGGATCATGGTATTTTAATAACTTCTAAAGTGTCATGTTGCTGCTGCTAAGTCTCTCCAGTCATGTCTGACTCTGTGCGACCCCATAGACGGCAGCCCACCAGGCTCCACCATTCCTGGGATTCTCCAGGCAAGAACACTGGAGTGGGTTGCCATTTCCTTCTCCAATGCATGAAAGTGAAAAGTGAAAGTGAAGCCACTCAGTCATGTCCGACTCTTAGTGACCCCACGGACTGCAGCCTACCAGGCTCCTCCATCCATGGGATTTTTCAGGCAAGAGTACTGGAGTGGGTTGCTATTGCCTTCTCCAAAAGTGACATACTGATAGTCAATATAGACTTGAACACATTTGTTTTAATTCAAAGCCTTTGAAGGGCATTAATATGAAAATAACATGTGATGGAAAATCACTCGGAGAAATGCTCTTCTCCTCTTTAAAATTACTTTTTATAAAGAGAAAATTTTTATTCTATGGTTCAAATAATTGAGAGATGACCGTACTTTATATACCATGACCAACAAACACGTTGCCTGTGATTTCACATTTTAATACATTGGATCTTTCTTGTAACCATCATAAAGGAGACAGTTGGATTGGTCATTCAGTGATTCTCACTATGCTCTTATGATACGCAAAAGATATAGTTTTCCTGGGTTATGGAGAAAATATGTAGAACCAGGCACTTATTGTTCACTGGATTAACTCTTATAATTACACTGAAATTAAACTCTTATAAACAAGATTTAAAAGCAGAGGAGCAAAAGCAAGGCAAGTGCTCTACTTATCAGGTACTTTAACCTATTAAGCGAACATAATATTGAACTTGAAAATTCCAATTAATTCCTTTTTACCAAGCTCTATTGAATTACCTTATGATGATAGAGAGGTTGCATCATACAGAACCACTAAAAGCCATTTCTCATTGAGTATATGCAATTTATTGATATTAGAAGTAAAATTGCATTTAGGTTTATCCTTCTTTTATTTAATGCTTTCTTTCATTAGCAAGGAACTCAGGAAACCTGAATTCCATCCTTTAGCGGTAAGACAGCTAATCTTTGCAATCCATATGTGTTATAAAGTTTCTTTTAGGTTGCATTTTCTTGATTTTCCCAGAATCAACTCAAAAAATTGAAAAGTTTTCACTCAGTAACTATTTGTAGAAATGTAATTTTCTAAGCTTCAAGGGAGATGCTTATATGTATATATAGGTAATATGTATACATATGCATTGTTTATCATATACATGTGAATATACACACAACACACACACATGAAAAACTCAGAGTAAAGAAAGTTTACAGTGATTTCCATGTGGGTGAGTGGATCACATTATTATTACTCTTATCAAGAAAAGTAGTGAACAATCAGAAGCAAAATAAGGGAAATAGTAAAGATAAGTAAGGGGAAAAGCAATTTTTCTTTAGAAATGGTTCTTAGTTATGTAGTGTAGTTCTTTTAAATGACATCCTCATGGCATTTTAAACATGATCTAATTAAAGAAAACATGAAGTAATTTTTTAGGATACATATGCTGAAATCTGCCAAAGTAGTTTTGTTAACTAGATTGCAGTGCTGTGTAGAATACCTATGATTCTGATCTCAATTTAAACCCACAGAACATTCAGCAAATATTTTACATATGAAATCCATTGCACACAAATGGAATAAACCCCAGGCTGTTTGAGTTCAAAAATCACTGCTTTCTGCTTTTAATTATATGATCTGCTTATACTTTTTTCACTGGTTCAAAAGAATAGAAAAATGGATTTTTAGTCAGTACACATTAATTTGGTTGATTTGAAAAAAGAGCTCTACATCACTGTATATATTCCAGAGCATATTTTCTCTACACAGTGTAATTTTATTGGTGGGACCTGAATATAAAAATTTGTTTTTTTTCTCAACATGAAAAATAGCAGTGAGCCATATGGCTTCTCCTTACACCATTGCTTCTGATTGACAGCTCAGTTATAGACCCAGCTTCCTAGTTCTCCCACAAACAGCTTTCTGGGAAATCTAAACCAAACAGGAAGTGGAAGCAACAGCAAACCTGTCCCCGGCCTGCTTTTTTAAAAAAAAATTGTGTGAAGTCCAATTTATCCATTTTAGTAACTGGGACTATTTTATTTTCATGGCAGCAATGAGAAATATCCAGTTCAGTATTAACTTAGGATATTTTAAATGAAAATAAGCCTTGGACTTCCCTTGAGGTCCAGTGGTTAAGAATCTGCCTGCCAATGCGGGGGACATGGGTTTGATGCTTGTTCCAGAAAGATTCCACAAGCCAATGAGCAACTAACCTCATGCGCCACAACTACTGAGTCCGAGTACTGCAATTACTGAAGTCCGTGGGCCTGGAACCTGTGTTCCACAACAAGAGAGACCACTGCAGTGAAGAGCCCACAAACTACAATGAAGAGTAGCCCCCACTTGCCACAACTAGAGAATGCCCTCATGCAGCAGTGAAGAACTAGTGCAGCCAAAAATAAATAGATAAATAAAACAAAATGCCTTATTAACAAAAAAAGAAAATAAGTCTCAGTTAAAGAATTTGTGAAAGAAAAAACATATAACAAGTAGGAATTTAAAAATTGATTTAGGAAAACATTAAGTTAGTAATAGATTTAATGTTTACTATGGTGCTAGGCCATATATGTTTTACTTTTGATAGCAGAAGCTCATCAAAAAATCAAGAATAGATAATTACTGTTTATATGGAAGCTTGGTGAATACTAGTAGTTTTATAGATGAATATGTGTTCACATGTATCTATAGAAAAGCTATTTAAATCTGATTTTAAAAATTAATATAAAGTATACTAGAATTATTTCCTCATTTGATAATGCTCAATAAATAGGAAAATATCAAATATTTTTAGCATAAGTTTTAAAAAAGACTCTATGTGAAGTTAATTTTTGGCTTGTTTCATTTTTGTTGTGTTAATGACATCACCAACTGGCAACAAATGTCTTTGAAAAATATTTATTTATTGACGAAATGTAAAATAAAAGGTAAGTTTTTATACACTTGAACAGACAGGTGTTTGAATAAGACCCTGATAGAAGAGCATGTGGCTTCTTTCAATATTGTGAATATGGGCAAGCAAACATCATCTGCAGTTGGAACCAAGCTGGAGAAATGATGATCTACTTTCATCACTGATTTGAATGAGAATCTGTCCCTGGGGCATTAAGAGTCACAAAGTGAGTGGGCCTCTCTCCAGTGAATTGGTAGAGATCACTAACATAATTACTGGAGAAGGGACACTATTAAAATATTTGTTTTAAAATTTCCAGGTTTTCAAATATAGCTATCACGGAAGGTGGTTGATCCGTGCTTCAGGGCAGCAGTTTGGGACTCCTTTATACTCTTAAAAATTATTGAGAACCTGAAATATCTCTTGTTGATATGGCTTATATCTATTGGCATTTATCATATTAAAATTAAAGCAGAAAACAGTTTAAATATTTATTTAATCACTTAAGAATAAGTCTCAAGCCCAATAGGTGTCAACAAAAGAACACATTCTTCTGATAATAGAGATTTTAAAAAAACAACATAATTAGTGAGAATAATGACATTGTTTTATAATTTTTCATATCTAGCTTAGTAAGACAGTTTTTCATACATGCATCTGATTCAAACTGTTGAAATTTGATATTTGTGTTGAAGAAAATCCAGTGTCAGATAGGTAGCTGGGAAAAAGTGAGGCACTTAATTGCTTTTGCATATAATTTCATATATTCTTCTGCACAACACTAGACAGGTGAGTTCCAAAGTAGAATCTGAAATTGTACCCAGGAACTTTTCATATTCACTTTTGTTAAAGTCCACTGGGCTTATTTGCCCTTGGAATGGATTTTTTAATCCATACATGATTCTGTTATGTCATGCATTGTTCATTTGGAAAATGATGGCTTCGTGTGTGTGTGTGTGTGTGTGTGTGTGTGTGTGTGTGTGTTAGTCGCTCAGTCATGTCTGACTCTTTACCACCCATGGACTGTAGACCACCAGGCTCCTCTGTCCATAGGATTTTCCAGGCAAGAATACTGGAGTGGGTTGCCATTTCATTCTCCAGGGGATCTTCCTGACCCAGGAACAGAACCCGGTCTCCTGCATTGCAGACAGTTTCTTTATCATCTGAGCCACCAGAGAAGCCCTCTGATTTCTTAGTTTTGTATATCTCCCCAAATAGAACATTTAGTTAAACAACATTAAAAATCCCTTGTTAAAATCATTACTAATTTCATCAGAAATTATTTTAAGTATTGGGAAGTTATGAAACTTATAGTGGTAGAAATAAGCTTTCTGAAATTCTAATTTTCACTTGTAAGCTCATATTTTGTCATTTGAAACAAATACTGTCAGCTTTCCTTGACAGTAGCAGGATCCATTCATTTATTCTTACAAAATTATTCGTAGACATCTGAATAACCAGTTTGTCTATCAGTCAGGTTTTCAAGTAAACAGGAAGATTCATGAGAAAAAAAGGGTTAGTTCAGCTTGTAACTCAAATTACCCAAGTGCTTGTGCTCAAGATAGCATGGTACTGAAGTAAGCTGCAGAAAGCTTCAGTTCACTTCCCATTTAGTCAAACAAAACATGAAAAAGACATGTACCCAAGTGATAAGACTGAATACAATTGATATTTTAATAAAATTTATAACTTTTATTATTGCTCATCTAGGATATTGTTAAGTAAAACTGGTTTCCCACCTGTCTCCTGCAAATTTGTGAAGAATATGACAACTAGTTTGGTGTCACCACTTTGATGTTTGCTAAAAACAAAAGCACATCTGTTGCTTTTATCCCATTAGTGCACATGTAGTGAAAATACTGGGATTCCTGGACTAATGACTTCTGGGGTGTATATGGATGTGTATGTCTAGAGGCCATTGTTGGGCTCTTTGCTTCTAGTCTTCAGTTCCTCCTCTTTTTATCTTTCTCTTTGCCTTCAGTTTATAAACAATCAGCCCTCTCAAGCCTCTCATCCCTGCCTCTCCTCAGTAGTGCATGGAGCCACTGTTGGTTTACATTTTACCTATCTATAACCTGACACTTCTCTCTCTGTCGTCTTCTACTATTACTTCCATGTAACCACACCTGCCCCAAGCTAGAAGTGACTGGGGTAACTTCTAGAGCTTGCAGCTTTTCGTAAAAAGGAATGGTGAGGTGTTAACACACATTCTGTGGCTTTCCTATACCTCCTGGAAGTTTCTAAGTGCCCTTCTGGGACCTGCTGATATTTGTCATCAATGTGTTTTTGGAGGTACAAGAACCCTGATCCAGTGATGTTTCCATTTCTCCCCTCCTCCACTGTTTTTCTTTATAATTATTTGTGTTCCCCGGCAACCCCCCGCCCCCTACTACTTCTAAGTCATTGGTTCTCAATTAGTGTTAGTACTTCTTCTGTAAAGAGACATTTGGAAATGTGGTCATGGGGGCATAGGGGTTGTTCTTATCTGTCACAGTGATTGGAGAATATTATTGACAATTACTACCTAAGAACCTAGCCTGGCGTGCAGCAATTCATGGGGTCTCAAAGAGTCGGACATGACTGAGCGACTGAACTGAACTGAACCTAAGAACCAGACACACTAAATATTTTTTAACCATAAGCAATAAAGAATTGCCATTCCAAAAATGCTAGTAGCGCTCTTAGGAGAAATGCTGCTCTAGATACAAATTCCTTAGGTCCTAGTGAAGAAAACTACAGCTTAACCATGTTCTCTATAACAGTTGTTGTTCAGTTAGTAAGTCATGTCCTTCTCTTTTCGACCCCATGGACTGCAGCATGCCAGCCTCCTTTGTCCTCCACTATCTCCTGGAGTTTACTCAGATTCATGTTCATTGTGTCAGTGATGCTATCTGTCCATTTCATCCTCCTCTGCCCTCTTCTTCTCTTGCCCTCAGTCTTTCCCAGAATCAGGGTTTTTTCAAATGAGTCGGCATTTCGCATCAGGTGGTAAAAGTTTTGGAGCTTCAGCTTCAGCATCAGTCCTTCCAATGAATATTCAGGGATGATTTCCTTTAGGATTGACTGATTTGATATCTTTGCTGGAACTCTCAAGTGTCTTCTCCAGCACCACAGTTTGAAAGCATCAAGTGTTTGGTGCTCAGGCAATACTAATTACCTGTCTTCCCATAACTCTCCAGGTGGATGCCTTGGGCTGACTGCAAAAACATCATGGACCAGAAATTTAAAAAAAAAAAAAAAAAAAACAACTACTATCAGTATATGAAATATGTATATACATTAGACATTTGAATTTGCAGTCATGTTTTATATTGAATATTACCACTGCATAGGGATGAAACATTAAACAGAAGAACTAACTATATCAGTACCTATGCATGTATTTTAAATATACTGTAGAATTACATTGCTTTCTCATGGTAACTGTTGAGATGGTGCAGATTGTTATAGATGGACATTGGCATGCATTATAGAAACAGCCTGTGATTTATGCTCCACAGCAACCTTGCAAGGTTTCCAGAAGAATCCATAATAAGCTGAAATTATTTTCTTTGATAATTTTGGGCAGCTTTCTTAATGACAGAGCACTCTAAATGATCTCCTTGCTAGCGTCCAGCTAATGATTTTACCTCCAAAATGGCAAACAAGAATTGATGTTTCCAGAATGTCTTTGCAATGTTTTTCTAGTTACCTCTTTATACTTCATCAATATAGCTTTTTTTTTCTTAACTCAGTTTATCAACTGACACTCTCATTTTTCACTCTCATATGTGAAAAAAGCAGTTTGAATGTAGAAAAAAAAAAAAAAACTAGAGTGCAAATAATTAGCTAGTTGTCCCTTAGCTGTTTTTGATACTGTTTACTCAAAATATTCCAAATATGTATTTTATAGGCATGGTAGCCATACAAAGGGCTTCCCTGATAGCTCAGTTGGTAAAGAATCTGTGTGCAATGCAGGAGGCCCTGGTCTGACTCCTAGGTCAGGAATATCCCCTGGAGAAGGGATAGGCTACCTCCTCCAGTATTCTTGGGCTTCCTTTGTGTGTCTCAGCTGGTAAAGAATCTGCCTGCAATGCAGGAGACCTGGGTTTGATTCCTGGGTTGGGAAGATCCCCTGGAGAAGGGAAAGGCTACCCACTTCAGTATTGTGGCCTGGAGAATTCAGTCCATGGGGTAGCAAAGAGTCAAACACAACTGAGTGAATTTCACACAACCATACAAAATTCCTAGAACTCTTAGTAAATGTTGAATTTTGAAATCAGAATTCTCTACAACTTATTCATATAATTTTAATTCTTTAAGTCAATGTACAAGATTAAAATAATTCAAATTGAATATTATTCATTGGAATATAATGTATTTGCAAAGCTAGGCATTCTGTATGACTATCTTACAGTCAATGTACAAGATTAAAATAATTCAAATTGAATATTATTCATTGGAATATAATGTATTTGCAAAGCTAGGCATTCTGTATGACTATCTTACAGTTTCAGTTTATTTAATTTTGCCATACTTTTAGTGGGTCTATATCACGCCTGGTGAGAGTAACATATTTGAATTGAGTTTTATTGGTAGAGAACATTAAAGAATTTGAATGATGGCTATTTCTTGAATTGTGAATTAATTTGGAATGATTCAGAACCAGTGTAAGTTTTTGAGATGTTTTAACTGAAAAAGGTGACAATGGTGTGTGAGTTAGCACACAAATTACGAAATCCATAACAACATCCAGTACCCTCTGTATGAGCTAGATGTGTCTCCTGCTTCATAGAATTAGCTGTTTTATTGACACCAATATCATTACAGAAACCCAGGTCACCTTTAAAATTTTTATATTTCATTGATCATTTCTATCTGGTTCTTCTGTAAAATAGCAAATTGGAAATATAAAAAACCTTTTTCAGAGCTTGACTTATTTTTTGATGCTTCTAAAAGCATTTGTTTTGAGTTGACAATATACATGTTTAACATTTTCACTATTTACAATTTTGGTGACTACTGCTTTCACCTTAGTACTAATTTAGGAGAATCTGGGTAGAAGTGCATTTTGTGGTTCAAAGATGCCAATAACCATGTTGAGTGGTTCATTTTGAGTGTAATCTGAAATTGTAACATATGGCTGAAAATTTTCATTGATGATGCAGAACCGGAAACTCCTCCCACATTTTGTTCTCTGTACTTGCCAGTCATCTGCAGTGAGGCAGTAAAGTCTTTTAAAAAACTGACCCCAAAAGGCAATGATTATCCAGCAAAATTTTTGTGTATTCATCAGAGGACCACGACCCACCTTAAAGGGCAGCTGAAATGGTTAATAGATGATATCTTAGGTGAGATGGCATGATTAGGTGACTAAGAAATAGCATTTGCTGAGACTTCAATTAAGTATCCATCTCCAAACAGATGGGAGAGAAGCATTTTCCCTAAGACATGTCTTAAGCCCTGTCAATCAAGACATCCAGCCTTTTTTTTTTTTTTTTTGTGGCAAAAGCTTGATATGTTAATAAGAGATTAGACTATTTAGGGATTAAGTGAGATAATATATGAAGCGAGGGCTTCCCTGATGGCTCAGATGGTAGAGTCTGCCTGCAGTGCGGGAGACCCGGGTCTGATCCCTGGATTGGGAGGATCCCATTGAAAAGGGAATGACAACCCACTCCAGTATTCTTGTCTGGAAAATCCCATGGAGGGAGGAGCCTGGTCAGCTACAGTCCATGGGATCACAAAGAGTCGGACACAACTGAGTGAGTTCTCTTTATATGAAGTGAAATATTTCTGAAAAGTCATAAAGCTTTTATCATTATTTTTCTTTCCTGAGCATAAAACACAAAGGTGTTAATATTCAGCAACTGCTAGTTGTACATTTGACTGAAAAAAAAAGTGAAATAGCAGGTTCTCAATAGTCATCCCGCCCGAGCACATTGCAGACACAAATGGCAATCATTTTCCTCATGATTTCAGCCACTATTACAGAGTCTATCTTCCTTTAAAATCGATTCTTAGATACAAAAAGAGCCAGTTGGTCTCTGGTTGTTACACACCTGGCACGCTCAACTGTTCCATCTGAGCATCCAGCGAATCTTATTTATTGCTTGAAACTCTGTTTCAGCACATCCTTAACAACATTTGTTCTCTTTTTCTTGCTTTGCCTTTTGATGACTCTGCTGTAACTCACCATATATCACTGAAGTCTGAGTACCCTTACCTCACCCATCTACCCCCTTTCCAATATTTTTATCCCAGTAGGGTTTGGACTTAGATCAGGGCTGCCTAGACTTCTAATTTTAGGAATAGGGCATTTATTATTGATGAGTTTGTGGAGTGTGTTTGCAAGGACAGTGCTTCCTACTTGTTTCTTATTGTCAAGAATATGAATGGGTAGAATTCTGGAGGAGCTGTTCCTATTAACATTTCCTAAGTCTTCTGAAACCATTTCAGACAGTTAAGAGGCAGTTTGTAAAATGCGTTTGCATTTAAAAAATTAAAGAGCTTAGTTTTCTCTACAAAGTGTTTTTCAAATCCATTCACTCCTCCCTTCCTTCACTGTGATTCTAGTCTGAGCTATCAGCTCTTCGTATCCATTTAGTGCTTTCTTTCTTCCACTTTTGATTTTTACCAAACTCCTATATGCTACATCATGGCATTAAAAAAAAATTCAAATATTATAATGCTGGTACTGCTGCTAAGTCACTTCAGTCGTGTCTGACTCTGTGTGACCCCATAGATGGCAGCCCACTAGGCTCCCCCGTCCCTGGGATTCCCCAGGCAAGAACACTGGAGTGGGTTGCCATTTCCTTCTCCAATGCATGAAAGTCAAAAGTGAAAGTGAAGTCGTTCAGTCATGTCCAACTCTTAGTGACCCCATGGACTGCAGCCTACAAGGCTCCTCCCATCCATGGGATTTTCCAGGCAAGAGTACTGGAGTGGGGTGCCATTGCCTTCTCTGAATATAATGCTGGTCCCTATATAAAATCCTTCAACCCATTTTCATTGCACATAGAATGAAGTTTAAATGTCTTTCCAAGGTCTTCAAAGCGTCTGAGCTGTCCAACCGTTTGTAGCTACATAGGCCAGACATTTTGATCTATTGCTGCCTGTCTCCTGTGTCTTATTTAATATCAGCTACAAGATGAGGGAAGAAAAGAGCACTCCTAACACCTCCTCATGTCTCTCCAAATCAGCCATGTAAATCCCTGGAAGGTAGTGGTCTTGTCTGAATTGTTCACTGACATTTTCTCAGGGCTTAATACAGGTCTTGCCATATAATTTGCACTAATAAATACAGATTGTACAGACAATGAATTAGAAGCTTTAATATGCTACTATGCAATGTAGCAGTTCTCAGAGCTCAGGTTTGGAAGTATTTGTTTATATATTTAAATTCTCAATTTCCCAAGCCAGAGCTGAAGATACTACCTTTCTATAGATGGACTGGCTGTGGGACTTGTTTATTGCACTCTCCTGGAATGTTGAAAAGATACGTCACCTCTTCCTGACAATTCTTTTCTCTTAGTTTAGATAATCTCCAAGAGCCTTTAAACATAAGATTGCTCATCAGTTTTAAGAGAATGCATGCTCTAGTCCAGTGCTCTTGGATCACCTTCAAATGCATAGAAAAGCTAAGAAAAATATTTATGGAGATTTGCCTGGAAAATATCCAATCCATTACTCTTGATACTCTACATTTTGTTCTTTGGTTTGGTTAGACCATTGTCAAGACATTCATTGGTATCATGCCAAATTGGTCTAGGTCAGAATTTTTTTGAACTGAATAATATTTTGATGTACCTTTGCTGGCCTATGTTGATGGACTTGATAAGAAAGAGCCTTGGAGGGACTTTCCTGGCGGTCCAGTGGTTAAGATTCCATGCTTCTACTGCCGGAAGCATGGGTTAGATTGCAGGTATATGCTGAATGTTTGCAGCTAAAAATAAATAAATAAATAAGAGCCTTGAAGCACCTCATCTTTGTGTTTACTATGAAGATGTTGAGGATGCTCTGTTGCATTACACTGGATTCTCTGTAGAAGGATATCCGCTGTAACATTACCTTCTTTCTAAGGCAGAAGAATAGTTGGTATCAATTGATCTATTTTGGTTATGAACATTGGAGTATGGGGAATTTATTCACATATATGTATTTTTAAGACATTATCATTAATACTTATCAAGCACTTACTATGAAATATTTATCTTATAAAGTACTTTATATGGATTATCTTGTTTCATTCTCACAATTACCCTGTGACATAGATTTTGTTGTTATTCCTATTTTACAGATGAAGAAACTGAGGCAAGAGAGGATTAATAATTGTCCCAAGTCACATAACTAGAAAATACTGGACTCAAGTTGTGAACACAGCCTAACTTAAGTAGGTTGCCTTTCCAGTAGGTCTATCTTATTTTCCCAAGCTTTTCTTAGGTCTTATTTTTTATCTACTTAAGCAATCTTAAATCATTGGGAAAATGTGGCATATAATACAATAAAAAAGTTAGATAGCAAGCTGTTTTTTCTTATGAGCAGTATCTCATATCACAAATCTCAAATGAATTTATAGGTAGGAAATCAAGTAGAAAGTATTAGAAAGTGCATCTCTACTGCAGTAGCTATTTATCAACTATTATTCTCTTTAGGTGCATGTTTCAATCTTGACTCTACTGTAAGTGAGCTCCCATTTTTCTCAGGTTACTATTTCACACTACACCCTTAGGAAACCTAACTTGTTACATTATTAAAAACTGTGCCTTATATATGGAGTCAATTATGATGAATGCTTGGTATTTCTATGGACTTTATTGCAATTAACCAACATAATGTTCTAAGAAGTATTGGTAAGCTAATTATCGTTTTAATTTACAGCCATGACAAAGTTTTGCATGCAAGATTCAAGACTTTTTGTTCTTTAGTTTTATTTAGTCATAGATGTTAATTATATGCTTAGTATATGCAATCCTGGTGTAAACCATTTTGGGATATAAAAGTATAGGGTTAAATATACAGATGATGTGCTCAAATTACTGCTAGAAAGCTTCCCTAATTTATCAATAAGGGAAGCTGCTGCTATCTAAACATTTTAGAAGATTTGTATACGTAAAAATTCCACTAAAAATTCTCATAGCTAAAATATATTGAATATTCACCTTTAATGATTACAATAATGCCCAGTCAAAGATCTATTAATTATGTATATCTGACCAGATGAGCAACTACAACAAATTAATAAAAAGTATAATAAAATTTTCTTTATCCTAATGCCTCCTGTCACCGTCTTGGTTTATGCTATCCCTATGTTTCTTGTGGATTACTATAAAAGTCTCCTAATTGATTTCCGTGCCTAAACTTTCTTTGCCAGGGCCCAACACATCATCCACTTAGCAGTCAGAGTGGTCTTGCTCAGTGGTGTATTTGCTTATGGCATTTTCCTGCTTAAAATCTTTCAGGGGTTCCTTCTTCCTCTCAGAACACTTTCTCAGTTCCTTATTAAGGTTCACAAAGTGTTTTAGGATCCAGAGTCCTCTCCAGTCCTACCTCCCACCCTTTCTTTTTCAGTTTCAGTGGTCTTCCTAAACTTCTCCTATTTTTGAGACTGAGTCTTGTTCTCTCCTGTCTCTAGATCTTCACACTCTTTGTGTCGAACAACCTCCCTCTTCCATTTTCATCTGCCTGACTTTTATGTGTCTTTTAGGTTTTGACCTACGTGTTTTCTCTGCAGAATGTAGGTGAGCTGTTCCTCCTCTATTGTTCTGTGGTCTTCAGGGGTTATCCCACCAGAATTGTTCCTGATTACCCATCTGTCCTTTTCCACAAAGACTGAAACACATTTTAAAGAGAGGAAGGTATTCTGAGTTCTTGCTCTTTGCCCTTACTCTAAAGATCAGACTTCATTTTTGCTTCTTGCTAAGTTGCTTCAGTCGTGTCCAACTATTTGTAACGCTATGGGCTGTAGCCCACCAGGCTCCTCTGTCTGTGGGATTCTCCAGGAAAGAATACTGGCATGGACACGGTAATCCAAGTCTATGCCCCAACCAGTAACACGGAAGAAGCTGAAGCTGAACGGTTCTATGAAGACCTACAAGACTTTTTAGAACTAACACCCTAAAAAGATGTCCTTTTCATTCTAGGGGACTGGAATGCAAAAGTAGGAAGTTAAGAAACACCTGTAGTAACAGGCAAATTTGGCCTTGGAGGACAGAATGAAGCAGGGCAAAGACTAATAGAGTTTTGCCAAGAGAATGCACTGGTCATAGTAAACACCCTCTTCCAACAACACAAGAGAAGACTCTACACATGGACATCATCAGATGGTCAACACCGAAGTCAGATTGATTATATTCTTTGCAGCCAAAGATGGAGAAGCTCTATGCAGCCAGCAAAAACAAGACCGGGAGCTGACTGTGGCCCAGATCATGAACACTTTATTGCCAAATTCAGACTTAAATTGAAGAAAGTAGGGAAAACCACTAGACATTCAGGAATGACCTAAATCAAATTCCTTATGATTATACAGTGAAAGTGAGAAATAGATTTAAGGGACTAGATCTGATAGATAGAGTACCTGATGAACTATGGAATGAGGTTTGTGACATTGTACAGGAGACAGGGATCAAGACCATCCCCATGGAAAAGAAATGCAAAGAAGCAAAATGATTGTCTGGGGAGGTCTTACAAATAGCTGTGAAAAGAAGAGAAGCGAAAAGCAAAGGAGAAAAAGAAAGATATAAGCATCTGAATGCAGAGTTCCAAAGAATAGCAAGAAGAGATAAGAAAGCCCTCCTCAGCAATCAGTGCAAAGAAATAGGGGAAAAGAACAGAATGGGAAAGATTAGAGATCTCTTCAAGAAAATTAGAGATACCAAGGGAACATTTCATGCAAAGATGGGCTTGATAAAGGACAGAAATTGTATGGACCTAACAGAAGCAGAAGATATTAAGAAGAGGTGGCAAGAATACACGGAAGAACTGTACAAAAAAGATCTTCACGACCAGTATAATCATGATGGTGTGATCACTCACCTAGAGCCAGACATTCTGGAACGTGAAGTCAAGTGGGCCTTAGAAAGCATCACTACGAACAAAGCTAGTGGAGGTGATAGAATTCCAGTTGAGCTATTTCAAATCCTGAAATATGATGCTATGAAAGTGCTGCACTCAATATGCCAGCAAATTTGGAAAACTCAACAGTGGCCACAGGACTGGAAAAGTTCAGTTTTCATTCCAATCCCAAAGAAAGGCAATGCCAAAGAATGCTCAAACTATCACACAATTGCATTCATCTCACATTCCTGGGTTGGGAAGATTCCCTGCAGAAGGAAATGGCAACCCACTCCAGTATTCTTGCCTGGAAAATCCCACGGATGGAGGAGCCTGGTTGGCTACTGTCCATGGGGTCGCAAAGAGTCGGACATGACTAAGCGACTTCACTTCACTTCACATGCTAGTAAAGTAATGCTCAAAATTCTCCAAGCCAGGCTTCAGCAATACATGAACTGTGAACTTCCAGATGTTCAAGCTGGTTTTAGAAAAGGCAGAGGAACCAGAGATCAAATTGCCAACATCCGCTGGATCATCAAAAAAGCAAGAGAGTCGGAGAAAAACATCTATTTCTCTTTATGACTATGCCAAAGCCTTTGACTGTGTGGATCACATTAAACTGTGGAAAATTCTGAAAGAGATGGGAATACAGACCACCTGACCTGCCTCTTGAGAAATCTGTATGCAGGTCAGGAAGCAACAGTTAAAACTGGACATGGTTCCAAATAGCAAAAGGAGAACCTAAAGGCTGTATATTGTCATCCTGCTTATTTAAATTATATGCAGAGTACATCATGAAAAACGCTGGGCTGGAAGAAACACAAGCTGGAATCAAGATTGCCCAGAGAAATATCAATAACCTCAGATGTGCAGATGACACCTCCCTTATGGCAGAAAGTGAAGAGGAACTAAAAAGCCTCTTGAGGAAAGTGAAAGAGTAGAGTGGAAAAGTTGGCTTAAAGCTCAACATTCAGAAAACAAAGATCATGGCATCCAGTCCCATCACTTCATAGGAAATAGATGGGGAAACAGTAGAAACAGTATCAGACTTTGTTCTTTTGGGCTCCAAAATCACTGCAGATGGTGCCTGCAGCCATGAAATCAAAAGACACTTACTCCTTGGAAGGAAAGTTTTGACCAACCTAGGTAGCATATTAAAAAGCAGAGACATTACTTTGCCAACTAAGGTCCATCTAGTCAAGGCTATGGTTTTTCCAGTGGTCATGTATGGATGTGAGAGTTGGACTGTGAAGAAAGCTGAGTGCCAAAGAATTGATGCTTTTGAACTGTGGTGTTGGAGAAGACTCTTGATAGTGCCATGGACTATCAGTCCTGGGTGTTCTTTGGAAGGACTGATGCTGAAGCTGAAACTCCAATACTTTGGCCACCTCATGAAGGGTTGACTCATTGGAAAAGACTCTGATGCTGGGAGGGATTGGGGGCAGGAGGGGAAGGGGACAACAGAGGAGATGGCTAGATGGCATCACTAACTCGATGAACATGAGTTTGAGTGAACTCTGGGAGTTGGTGATGGACAGGGAGGCCTGGTGTGCTGGTATTCATGGGGTCACAAAGAGTTGGACACGGCTGAATGACTGAACTGAACTGAACTGAATGAGTATTAATTTTGATGAAATTTAAAACAATCAACATAGTGCTTGTGTGTTAATTACTCAGTCATGTCTGACTCTTTGCGACCCCATGGACTATAGCCCGCCAACTGCTCTGTCCATGTAATTCTCCAGGCAAGAATACTGGAATGCGTTGCCATTTCCTTCTCCAGGGGAAGGATACTCCCAAGTATCGAACCCTGGTCTCCTGCGTTGCAGGCAGATGCTTTACTATTTGAGCCACTAGGGAAGCCCAGCAAAGTGCTTGGGACATAGTAAGTGCTTTTTTCTTATATAAGGTTTTGTTTTATCTTGTTTTGGTAGCACAAGTGTTATTCATGTTGGCTTTGCGGACAGATGGATATAGGTTCAAAGCCTGGATTGGCATCTTCTTAGATACATGATTTTGCTTTTTGAGATTCAGTTTTCTCATGTATAACAAAGAATATAGTTATATCCACCTTAACAAGTTTCCATGAATTTTAAGAAAGATAATGTAACTAAAACACTTAGCACATTACTCGGTACAGAGCAGAAGCCCCCAAAATGCTAGATATGAAAAAAATCTTTCTTGCTGGTTTATTACTTCATTGAAATCACAGATCTTTGTTTCATTTATCTTTTAACTCTTAGCCTCAGTACTTTTTTTGCATTGATACTTTGTATGTTGAACTTTATAGCCATATAAAATAGAAATTGGAGAAGGAAATGGCAGCCCACTCCAGTACTCTTGCCTTGAAAATCCCATGGACAGAGGAGCTTGGTGCGAGTAAAGCAATAAACTTTTTTGTCCACTTACAACTTAATGTGACTTAGTGCACCAGTCAGTTAAAATTGGGGTAAATAGAGATAGAAATCAGTTGTGGAAGAGTCATTTTGAAACATGGAGACATTCTGCAGTGAAGTTGGCCTATCTGATGACATCTTTAGTGAAAGGAATGCTAGGAGGTGAAGGAAAAAAAAATGTAACCAGGTGAATTGGGAAAACATCAAGGAAAAAATCTAGCTTAATTGTCAATTTGGGATTCCCAGTTAGCACAGTAGTAAAGAATCCATTTGCCAATGGAGACACAAGAGATGCAGGTTTGATCCCTGGGTTGGAAGATTCCCTAGAGTAGGAAAGGGCAACCCACTCCAGCATTTTTGCCTGGAAAATCCCATGGACAGAGGAAACTGTCCACACACACACATACACACAGACACAGACACACACACAGACACACACACACACAGACACACACACACAGACACACACATAGAGCCTTAGGGGATCAGCTGAGTGCTAATCCAAGGAAACAGAGAAAAGGATTATTGTTTGATGACAGGAATTCCTTCAGTTCAGTAACTTGGTTGTGCCTAACTCTTTGTGACGATATGGACTGCAGCATGCCAGGCTTCCCTCTCTATCACCAACTCCTGGAGCTTGCTCAGACTCATGTCCATCGAGTCGGTGATGCCATCTAACCATCTCATCCTCTGTCATCCCTTTCTCTTCCTGCCTTCAACCTTTCCTAGCATCAGGGTCTTTTCCAATGAGTCAGTTCTTTGCATCAGGTGGCCAAAGTATTGGAGTTTCAGCTTCAGCATCAGTCCTTCCAATGAATATTCAGAACTGATTTCCTTTAGGATGGATTGGTTGGATCTCCTTGCAGTCCAAGGGATTCTCAAGCGTGTTTTCCAACACCACATTTCAAAAGCATCAATTCTTTGGAATTTAGCCTTCTTTATGGTCCAACTTTCACATCCATACATGATTACTAGAAAAACCATAGATAGCTTTGACTAGATGGATCTTTGTCAGCATTCCTTAGAATATGATAATTTCTTATTTGTGGGAATTCCTTAGAATATGATAATTTGGTAAATAAGCCCTTTGTGTTTTTCAGAGTTGAGGTTTATTTGAATAGATTAGACAATATGCCCAGGAGGCTATGCATTAATCAGTAAGCTATTAGTGTTAAAATACTGCTAATGTGGGTTTTGCAATTGAAAGGACCTAGAAAACTTAGTGTGATTGCACTTTGGGACAAAAGGAAATTTGAAGCAACTCTGCTAATAACTCTTCTTTCACTGAGACAGGTTGCTTTTTTTTTTCCTCCCACTTAAATAAATTAACTGTTATTTGAACTTCCTGTCACCCTTTAAAAATTAGAATGAAATGTGGTATAGGAATAAGTGAGACTTCTCTTCAAAGTTCAGTTTTGAATATACCACCCTTTGGTTAATATACCACCCATTGGTAAATATACCACCCTAAGAGTGCGGCTGCTGCTGCTTCTGCTAAGTCGTTTCAGTCGTGTCCGACTCTGTGCGACCTCATAGAGTGCAGCCCACCAGGCTCCCTGTCCCTGGGATTCTCCAGGCAAGAACACTGGAGTGGGTTGCCATTTCCTACTCCAACGCATGAAAGTGAAAAGTGAAAGTGAAGTCATTCAGTCGTGTCTGACTCTTAGTGATCCCATGGACTGCAGCCTACCAGGCTCCTCCGTCCATGGGATTTTCCAGGCAAGAGTACTGGAGTGGGTTGCCAGTGCTAAATGAAGTGAAAGTCACTCAGTTGTGTCTGACTATATAGTCCATGGAATTCTCCAGGCCAGAATACTGGAGTGGGGAGCCCTTCCCTTCTCCAGGGGATCTTCCCAACCCAGGGATGGAACCCAGGTCCCCCTCATGCAGGCAGATTCTTTACCAACTGAGCTATCCTGAGCGCCGAAGAATTGATGTTTTTGAACTGTGGTGTTGGAGAAGACACTTGAGGGTCCCTTGGACTGCAAGGAGATCCAATCAGTCCATCCTAAAGGAAATCAGTCCTGAATATTCATTGGAAGGACTGATGCTGAAGCTGAAACTCTAATACTTTGGCCACCTGATGGGAAGAACTGACTCATTTGAAAAGACCCTGATCCTGGGAAAGATAGAAGTTGGGAGGAGAAGGGGATGACAGAGGATGAGACGGTTGGATGGCATCACCAACTCAATGGATGTGAGTCTGAGTAAACTCTGGGAGTTGGTGATGGACATAGAGGCCTGGCATGCTGCAGTCCATGGGGTTACAAAGGGTCGGACATGACTGAATAACTGAACTGAACTGAACTGAACTGAACTGAAGAGCGCTAAATATGTTTTTTTTTAATGCATCAGTTAAAAATAAAATATTCTGCCAATTTAACATCATTCATATAAAATTTTTTTTGTGAATTTACAGAGGATAAACTCAATATGAATATACAACTTAAAAGTCACCCTTACAGTTATAATTCTTGACGTATAATAGAATTGAAGGGAAGTTCTACTTCCAGAGTGGTAGTGAAAGGAAGTTTGTGGACCACTTCTCCAAGGAATCAATCATAATTGGTAAGATTATTTTAAAAAGTTGAAGATTTAAATCTCTGGAAATTGTCCTCAATGCATAAAGAAAGCAGTGAAAAAAATTTTTTTTAATTTAAATTATTTTTGCTGTTGATTTTTGACTTTTTCGTGTTGGAATGTAATTGCTTAACATTAGTTTCTGCTTTACAATGAAGTGAGTCAGCTATATGCATACATATATCCCCTCCCTCCTGGAGCTCCCTCCTACCCCATCCCTCATCCCACCAGTCTCGTCACCACAGAGCACTGATCTGAGCTTTTGGGCTATACAGCAGCTTCCTGTTAGAGATAAAAACTCAAAGTGGTCCATTGTCAAGGTTAGCTAGCTTTGAGTGACAGCTTGCTGATGTAGTAGCCCTAAAGGTTACAAAGGGGAAAAGTCTGGGCACACAAAGGGAGAGTAGAATGCTTAGGGGTTTGGGACGGGCTCATTCTAGTGGTGAATTCAAAACATAAGAGAGGGGGAATAAGTGTACAAGACGGGGAAACAAGACTTTGAGGGGAACAGCCAATACAGAGGAAGGGGATGAACCTAAGGGATGTTCAGGAAGTCTGTTCACCCCGTAGTACTCAGTACCAGTGAAGAATTGGGGAAGGGACTTGTGTGCCAGAGTATGAAATGTTGTGGTGACTGCCATGGGTGTGTCTTCCCACCAGACATCCAATCTTGCAAGACCGTCATTAAAGCCCCGCTTCCCACGGCACCTCCTGTCTCCGAGTCCATTCTTTAGGTTTGGGCCAGTGGGTTTATTTCCCACACTTCCCACTAGCTATCTACTTTACACATGGCACTGTACATGTGTCAGTCCTAATCTCCCAAATCTTCTCACCTTTTCCTTCTCCCCCACCTCCTATCCAGGTGTGAATACGGAGAAATATTTACTCAAGGAAATCTACTAAATCTCTACAAAAAGATAGCCTATGCTGCTTGAGCCAAACCCTGTCCCAGACAAGCTGTGTGTGATGGAGGCTCTGCTCTGGGCTGATGTGGCTGAGAACATGGGGGCCCCTTCTGCTCCCAACTCCTAGTCAAGACCGTGGAATCTTTCCAGGAAGGGCAGGCCCCTGGTACTTCTCATCACCCTCACCTCCGTGTGGAAAAGGGCAAATTCCAGGACAGTATGGCCAAGAGTCAAGAGCCTCCTTCTTCCCCCGAGCCACCACTCACAGTGGGGAGAGTCTATGCCAGGAGGGGCTGTGCAGCAGGCTGGAAACACTTGGGCCTCCATTGCCCCTGTCACAGCTCACAGGTAGGATGGAGGTTCCCTACTGAGAGATACAAGCTTAGAAGAGGGAAGGTTACCATCCTTGTCCAGTGTCTGGATCATAAAGTCAAGAGGTAACTCAGAGAACAGGCCCCTGTCGCTGCTCCCCAGCTCTGGAGTGGAGGCTGAGAGAGGCAGTCCAGAAGAGGGCTCTAAGGCTCCCCCGAAAGGAACTGACCTCCTTGGAAATGGAGAGCAGGGAGTCCAAGCCTAAGGGGGCCCTGAGAAACAATGGGGATTTTGGTGGTAAGTAATTAAGAGGGGGCGTCCCTGGTGGCTCAGTGGTAAAGAATCTGCCTGCCAATTTAGGAGACCTGGGTTCAAGATCCCTGAGTCAGAAAAATTCCCTAGAGAAGGAAATGGCAAGCCACTCTAGTATTCTTGCCGGGAAATCCCATGGATGGAGGAGGCTGGTGGGCTACGGTCCATGGGGTAGTAGAAGGGTTGGACACAACTTAGCAACTAAACAACAACAGTTAAGAGGAGGCTGGTGGCTCCACCAGAGCAACAAGATAAATTCATGCTAGCTAGCTTAGCAGCGGGAACCAGAGAAGGAGAAATTGGAGCCCTTATGCCTGATGATGAGAACGTACGATGGTGAAGCTACTTTGAAAAATCATCTGGGAGTTCCTCAAAAGATTAGACATACAAGGCACCCGATGACACAGCAGTTTCACTCTTAGTTGTGTAAGGAGAGAAAGGAAACCATGCACACACAAAATTTTGTATATGAATATTCATATCATTATTCACCATAGACAAAATGTAGAATAACACAGATGTTCATTATCTGATGACTGGATAAAGTGGTACATCCTTACACTGGAATTTTAAACAAATATTTATTTGGATGTGTCGGGTCTTGGTTGTGGCAAGCGGGATCTTTTGTTGCAGCACACCGGCTCCAGAGCTCACAGGCCCAGTAGCTTGCAGTGCGCAGGCGTAGTTGTCCTGTGGCTTGTGGGATCTTAGTTCCTGGACCAGGGATGGAATCTGCTTCCCCTGCACTGCAAGGCGGATTCTGAACCACTGGACCACCAAGGACCTTCTCCTACAATGGAATATTACTCAATAAGAATAGAAAATGAAATATTGACCATTCTGTCACATGGAGAAATCTTAAAAATATGGTTAAAGAAATCAGTCACAAAACACCACATTTATTCTATAAGTCTATTTGCATGAAGTGTCCAGGATAGGCAACTCTAGATTTTAGGGCCAGAATATAGATTAGTGGTTGCCTAGGGATTCGAAGGGGTTAGGAGAAAAGGAGATTGACTTCTAATGAGTATGAGACTTCTTTTGGGGGTGATAAAAATGTTCTAAAATTGATTGTGGTAATGGTTCCACAGCTCTGTGAATATACTAGAAACCATTGAAGTGTATTCATTAAATGAGGGAGTTGTAAATTATGTGAAATATATCTCAAAAAGATGTTATGAAAAAGAAATTAAAGTGTATTCTAACAGAAAAACGGGCTCACATGGCTGATTTGCAAGAGTGAAAAAGCTGTATTAAAACTCAACATTGAAAAAAACGAAGATTATGGCATCCGGTCTTATCACTTTAGGGCAAATAGATGGGGAAACTGGAAATAGTGACACTTTATTTTCTTGGGCTCAAAAATCACTGCAGATGGTGACTGCAGCCATGAAATTAAAAGACGTATGCTCTTTGGAAGAAAACAATGACAAACCTAGACAGTATATTAGAAAGCAGAGACATTACTTTGCCAGCATAGGTCTGTATAGTCAAAGCTATGGTTTTTCCAGTAATCGTGTATAGATGTGAGAGTTGGACCATAAAGAAAGCTGAGTGCCAAAGAATTGGTACTTTTGCACTGTGGTGTTGGAGAAGACTCTTGACAGTCCCTTGGACTGCAAGGAGAGCCAACCAGTCAGTCCTAGAGGAAATCAGTCCTGAATATTCATTGAAATGACTGATGCTGAAGCTGAAGCTCCAAAACTTTGGCCTCTTGATGTGAAGAGCTAACTCATTAGAAAAGACCCTGATGCTGGGAAAGATTGAAGGCAGGAGGAGAAGGGGATGAGAGAGGATGAGATGGTTAGATGGCATCACCAACTCAGTGGACATGAGTTTGGGCAAGCTTCGGGAGATGGTGATGGACAGGGAGGCCTGGCATGCTACAGTCTATGGGGTTGCAAAGAGTTGGACATGACTGAGCGACTGAATAACATCTGGTCAATAATCAGTTGAATGGCCACACATTTGTGTCATATCAGCTGATACTGTTGATTGAAGACAATTTTTAAAAGTTATATATATATAAAATCATCATGTTGTAAGCCTTAAACTTATACAATGTTTCATGTCAACTGTATCTTAATAAAGCTGGAAAAAAATTCCAGGGTGGGGATTGCTGGGTATTTTCAATAGTCAACTAATCATTACTTAGAGTACATCTTTCTGGGTTATTTGATTCTGTGGGGTTTATATCTTTCATTTTCTTTGAACTTTTTTTTTTTAACTCTGTAACCTGTAGAAAACTAATAAGGCAAATAATTCTTGCTCACAGGAATGCAAATTTTGTATGGTGAGAAGTAATAGATTAAAGTCCTCTAGTCATTTACCAGTTTTGTCATTTTTGCATTTATCAGTAAACTCATGTCAGCATTCCTGATGGGCTTGTATATATATATATCTGTTTTTTTATTCTCCTTTGAACTGATTGTAATATCTTTCTGGTTATCTCATTAATTACTGAGTTAAGTAAAATCTTTGACAAATGTTCATTTTACATGTGTAGAGTCATGATTTTGCTATTTAAAAATTCTCCTTTAACAGCAGTTGTATGACTACATACAATTGCCAAAGTCATCAGATTGTAAACTTAAAATGGCTGAGTTTTGTTTTATGTAAACTATACCCTAATCAAGCTGGAAACACACTGGTTTCAAAGAAAATTGTGGAAAAACAGTTGTTCAGGACTTGCCTTGGCATCTCTGTAGAGTTTGCTAGCTATTGGAACAGCTGGTTTGCATGACTCTGGCTTCTTCAATAGTTTCCCCTGCTTCTTAAATTTCCTCTTTAGTAGTCTCTCCATGTGACCTGAGTTCATCATCCATTCCCTTAATATCAGAATTATTCAAGGATCTCCTATTTCATTTTCTTACTCTAGGCACTTTACCTGGATGATCTCATCTCTTCTTCAATATATTGAAGTTGACTGTTCTCAAACTCAGATGAAGTCATCCTGCTAGTAATGGACACTTACTGAGAATTTTTATGTTGCCCGTACTCTCCTTTGAATGTTACAGGAGATTATGGCATTAACTCTCTATGACCTGATAATAACTCAAAGGTACATCTATCATTCACTGCTGCTTTATCTGTAAGGAGTTTGAGACCTAGAATTTTTAAGTAGTCCCGTTAAAGAAACAGAGCAAATGACAGACGAAGCCTCAGTTTACATTCGGGTAGTTTTGTGCACAGGTGTTTAACCACTATGTAACACTGCCCCCTTTCACCTTTCCTGGAATTCCAACCTACTCTTTTACTATTTTCAACTATCTTTAATATAGTCATTATCCTGGTTTTATTTAAATTCAGCTAAATTAGTCAACTACAAAAATAGAAAACATCTTTGCGTGTGTTGTGCTCAGTTGTGTCTGATTCCTTGCAACGTCATGGACTGTAGTCTGCTTGGCTCCTATGTCCATGCGATTTTCCAGACAAGAATACTGGAGCAGATTGCCATTTCCTTCTCCGGGGGATCTTCCCGACCCAGGGATCGAACCCGAGGTCTCCTGTGTCTCCTGCATTGGCAAAGTGTGTTCTTTACCAGCTGAGCCACCAGAGAAGCCCCCATCTTTAAGATTTACCTATTACAGAATGTATCTTCATTCTAGTAACAACAAAAAAAATTATTTTCCAAGGGATGGCTCACCTCATTTCCATGGCCACAGATTTTTTTTTCATTGACAGGTAAAAATGAACCTTTAAACCAACTTCTTAATCTTGTTTAGTTGCTGAGACTCTTTCTTTACTGTATTTTGTATAAATTAGCTTACAGAACTATAACAATCATGGTTGTAGACATCATTTACACTGTCCCCAATTTTAAATCATGTTTTCCTCCTTAATCCAAAAGGATGATTGAAATTATAACGTTGATGGCAATGAGGATTTTATGAGCTGTTACTAATTATTTGTGTCAGAAGTGCATCTTGGTACTAAAATTTCCAACAGAATACAGCTTCGACCCTACTACTTATAATTTGTACAGTGTAGTATGACAGTGCCTTTTATTGCACTCAGAAGCTGCTTGTCACCTGAGCTTCCATGTCTTAGTGCTATCTGTTGTGGTTTCTGCAGTATTCTGGAGTGAAACTTCAGGCCCAAATAATGAAGGAAAACTCCTGGCACTAACCATTTCCTTGATGTTGGAAGGAGGCAAACTATTTAGCATCTCTTAGCTTGGTGTTGTCTTGGAACCACACTTACCCCATGTGTGGCAAAGCCAGTCTACTGATACTACATTGTGGTGAAGAAAAGTACAATTTATTGCAAGGTGCCAAGTAAGGCTGCTTTTGTTTAAAAGACCTGAATTTCCCAGTGGTTTTTGCATGCATGCTATGTCACTTCAGTTGGGTCTGACTGTGCAACCCCATGGACTAAAGCTGCCAGGCTTCTCTGTTCATAGAATTTTCCAGGCAAGAATACTGGAGTGGGTTACCATTAACTATCCCAGGGGATCTTCCTGACCAGGGATAGAACCCATGTATCTCTTACGTCTCCTGAACTGGCAGGAGAGTTCTTTACCACTAGCACCACCTGGGAGACCCCAGTATGTTTTAGGGAAGAGTTTTTAAGGACAGTCTGAGGGAGAGGGTCACAAGATGTGTGATCAGCTCTTGCAAGATTTGATTCTTTGATTGAAGTAAGAGAGTGATGCTTTGAGAATCTTTATCATCAGACTTATGGTTCCAGCTTGACTGGGGTCTACAGGCTGGTGGTCCAGCAGGCAGTTAAACTTTTCCACCTGGTGGGGGTTTTATTATCTGCAAAACAACTCAAGGATACAGTTCAAGACATTATCTACAGCCCTTAAGGAGAAAACAAAGGTCCTTGACTTTGTTTTATGGCTAATATTATTACTTTGCTTTGCTTGATTGTTTTCTTTTGTTTCTACATTTTTTTTTTAAACTTTTCTGATTCAAGTTTTCTTTCTGGAACTCAGGGAAGGCCTGGGAAGCTAAAGCTTATCTACAAACAAGAGGTGAGGGAACCTGAGATGGGGGTGTCTGTCCCTGGGGCCCCACAGAGTCTTGCTGGATTTCAGTGTCCTAAATGTTGACTAGAAATTTTATCTTTTCTACTCTTTCACTGAAGTCAAATTAGTGCAGATGATATATCAGATGTGAAAATTATAAAGGGATGCTGCTAATTTAGGTATTAGAATCAATTCTCTCTTTTTTTTTTCCTCTCTTATTTTTTTTTTTTTAACTGAGACTGATGAAGCTATAAGTTAACCAATAGGAATGACGGGATGACTTTTGTATATAATCAAATTGCAAATTATTAAGACAAGTAATATTACTGATTTTCTACTTTGCCAGGCACTTTTGTCTTGAGTATTTTAGATATACTTTCTCATTTTAGGGCTTCTCCAGTGGCTCAGTGGTAAAGAATCTGCCTGCCAATACAGGAGACAGGGGTTCAATCCCTGGGTTGGGAAGATCCCCTGGAGAAGGAAATAGCAACCATTTCCCATTATTCTCACCTGGGAGACCGCACGAAGGGACAAGCCTGGAGGGTTTCTTCAGTCCATGGTGTCACAGAAGAGTTGGACACTTAGCAACTAAACAACAATCACAACTCTCATTTAAACCTTAGAAAAACCTTTTGAACATGTACTAATTCCATTTTGAACTCTGAGGTTGCTGAGTATGCGGCCTCTGTGTCATACTTCCTGGTTTCAAATCTTGGATGTGCTGGGTATAACTGTGTGTCTATGTCCAAGTTACTCGCCTTTCAGTGCCTCAGATTCTTCACCCATGAAAGTTTAGTAATTACAACTTATAAAGTTTTTGATGAGAGTCAAATAAGTTAGTACATGAAAAGTGCTTAGGACAGAGCCTCACATGAAATACCTGGTCAAGTTATCCATTTATTATTATTATAGTTAGTCGCTCAGTAGTGTCCAGCTCTTTACTTATTAACTAATGAATTCACTGTGTCACAGAGAAGTGAAATGACTTGTCACCTTGTTGGCACTTTTTAAAACATGTTTTGAAGCCAGATTCACTGATTCCAAATCTGTGTTATTTCCATAATCTCCTAAGATAATTAATCTTTGTTATCTTATAGCGGGAAGAGTGTGCACAAATGGGTGAGTCTGTTTTTTGTCCATACCCTTTTTCTGACCCCCAATAAGTGTTCCAAATGGTTAAAAGGATGGAAATGTTTCACAGGCTAAAATAGTTGGAAAATACTGCCCACAAAGAGAAATGGTTATTGTGCCAAGAACGGGTGAAATGACTAAACAACTTTATAGAAGATTTCAATTATGGGATGCAGGGATGGAATCCAACAACTTACTTTGTGTGCTCTATGTGCAGGGCATGTGTTTGCTGCACTCTTTGATTAAATTAAAAGCATATGAGAAACCTAGACTATTTGGTTGCTGGAATTCCTAAACCCACAAGGGTGATGATTCATCCAGATTCTGCATCCTAGAACTTTCTCCTGAAAGAATATATTTCGCTGACAAGAGGTCAAGCACTCAAGGGAAACATTTTCCTTAGTATTATATGTCAAGGGCTTGACTGGAGGAGAGAATTACACAGACCAAAGAACTGACTATCTTTGAAGATAGTGTCAACAGAAAACTATCATTGTTGACAGAATGTTAGGAGAATGAAGGGGCAAAAAGGAAACATGAGGGAGGGAAATTTCAATGAATAACAAAGATATTATCTTCTAGAATAATATACATCATAGTCCTCTTAGACGGATAGGGGTTTGTTGGAAAGAATAATATAGTCAGAATTCTCACAGTAAATTCAACACCAAGGGATGCAGATATGACATCCAGGAGACCTACAGGCTGAATATTTTCAGGTTTGTTTCCAGGCAACACGGATAATGTGTAATTTAAGCATAGCTTCATCAGATCTGATGAAAATATTCAATTCCTTGCCACCCTTTCTATGAACAAGTCTCTCTCTAGATAGATATCTATTTCTATATTTAATTCTTTGCCAGGCTTTCCATGAACAAGATCTAATGTCTTCCTCAGTGTGGCATCTCAAATGATTTTCTTTGCAGGAGGATAGGTCAGCATTTAGTTAGTCAGACTGAGACTCAGTAATGGAGGGTAGAAATCAGTCCTTCATAAGGTGGGATATGGGTGTTACAAGGATATTGAACTTTGCATATTTCAAGTAGCTTAGGGTAGCTAGGTTGATTCTAATGGAATGGTACATACTGCTCTGCTATTTGCTTTTCTCACTTACATATTTTGGACATATTTCCATTTCAATATGTGTGTATGGTATTCTCTGATAGATGCACAGTACTGCCCTTCAGGGATATATATATATATATATATATATATATATATATATATATATATATATATATAGGGCTCATTTTACTGCAAGATAGAAAAATACATTTTGAGCCAACTGATTCAAAAGTATCAATATGTTATAACAAAGCAACAGTCTCTCATGTAATCAAGAACAGGGGAACTGTGCTGTGGTCTTAAGAGCAAGCATGCAAAGACTTGAGTAATAGTGTATTCCACACCCACGGTTTTATCCAGGCGTCATCTTTCTAATCCCCCACCCCCATTTCCTTGCAGAAAGGCTCACATTGACTGCACAGTTCACAGAACAGAAAGTGTATACGGTAATGGAACTCAAATATGCACATTAGGGGCTTCCATGGGGCTCAATGGTAAAAAATTCACCTGCAGTGTAGGAGACGCAGGAGACACGGGTTTGATCCTTGAGTCAGGAAGATACTCTGGAGGAGGGTGTGGCAACCCAGTCCAGTATTTTTACCTGGAGAATCCTATGGACAGAGGAGCCTGGCAGGCTACAGTTCATGGGGTCACAAAGAGTCGGACATGACAGAAGTGATGGAACACACATGCAGACATTAACTTTTTACTCTCAGTTATGATTCTAAATTCTGAGGAAAAGCTCCAGTTTGGGCCACAGAGGTCCATCGCTGGTCCGATCAACTTAGGTGAAGGAGGGTACCGTTGCTGTGTGAAGTGGCTGCTAGAATTCTTTTGCTATTTACAGGTAGATGAATAAAGAATGGGTCCTAGGAAATAAAACAATGGATGAGCAACTCAGAGACAGATTAATGTAACATTTCTTTATCCAGTTCACACTTGTTAGGTATTTAGTTTCAAATGTTTTTCACTATACATATATTGCTACCATATGACTTTGCACATTTACATAAATCAATGTTTAAGATAAGTTTTGGAAACTGAAATAATAAGTCAATGGAATATGTATCTTACAATTTTATAGTGACAAACCTCAGACAATTTAGATTCCCATCAGTAGTAAATGCATATGAATGAGGGTGTTTCTCTGCAAATTCATCAATATGGAGTATACCAAGTTTTAAAAAGTGTTTGCCTATTTGGTGGTAAAGATATTTTGGTAAATGTAAAATAAATCTTGCTTTAATAAAATTAAACATTATGAAGTTTATATATTGCCATGCTGAAATAAGGTTTCTCTCTATAAAAGTGTTTAAATGCAGCCCTTTCATTGATCCCTGGGTTGGGAAGATCCCTGGAGAAGGAAATGGAAACCCACTCCAGTATTCTTGCCTGGACAGAGGAGAGTGGCAGGCTATAGTCCACGGGGTCGCAAAAGTGTTGGACATGACTGAAGCAATTTAGCACTTCGCACTTGCATCTCTTCAACCATCCTGCTTTCGTATCCCGGTGGAATCAGCCTACGCTTCTTAAAACTGAATTTCCTAGGAAACCGTGACTAATTCTTAATTTGGAAGCTTACACACTGAACACACAGCAGCCCCTCTTCTAATGGCACTCCTCCCACCCTAAGCTTTGCTAACTCCCTTGTACCTGCTGGACATTTACCTTTCTCATTCGTTTGTTCCTTTTAAGGCAGAATTTTATTTCATTTACCTTCTTTCTTAAACCCAGTGTCTGGCCCAAGGACAGTATGTTATTTAAACTGATTGCCTACGTGCCCCAAGCTGGTGGACTCTCAGATTTAGGTCTTTAGTTTGGCCGCTATCTGCATGCTCTGTCGTTTCAGTTGAGTCTGACTCTTTGTGACCCCATAGACTGTAGCCTGTCAGGTTCCTCTGTCCATGGAATTCTCTAGACAAGAATACTAGAGTGGGTTGTCATGCTTTCCTCCAGGGGACCTTCCCAATCCAGGGATGGAGTCTGTGTCTCCTGTGTCTCCTGCATTGCAAGCAGTTTCTTTACCCACTGAGCCACCTGGGAAGCCCTTGGCTGCTATGCTGCTGCTGCTGCTAAGTCGCTTCAGTCGTGTCCGACTCTGTGTGACCCCATAGACGGCAGCCCACCAGGCTCCCTTGTCCCTGGGATTCTCCAGGCAAGAACACTGTATACTAGGGTCTAAAATTTGGCCACCTGAAGCAAAGAGCTGACACATTGGAAAAGGCCCTGATGCTGGGAAAGATTGAGGGCAGGAGGATGAGATGGTTGGAGGGCATCACCAACTCAAGGGACACGAGTCTGAGCAAACTCAGAGAAGGACAGGGAAGCCAGGTGTGCTGCATTCCATAGTGTTGCAGAGTCAGACGCAACTGAGCGACTGGACAACAAAACCAGGCTCTGTGGAAGGCAAGGGCTTTATGTTTGGACTACAGTTTTCCTATACACACAATCAGAGAGTTCAACTAGATATTTACCGAAGTTTCTTTTAAACTTAAGATTCTATAATAATTGCTTTTGCAATTACATTCAAAATTCTTCTGTATTTACAAAATAATCGAATTTATGTAATATGTTATCTAATCTCAAGGGCTTCCCAGGTGGCGTTAGTGGTCAAGAACTCCTGCCAATGCATCAGACTTGTGACAAGGGTTTGATACCTGGGTCGGGAAGATCCCCTGGAGGAGGGCACAGCAACCCACCCCAGTATTCTTGCCTGGAGAATCCCATGGACAGAGGAGCCTGGTGGGCTACAGTCCATAGTATCGCACAGAGTCAAACACGACTGAAGCGACCGTGCATGCACACATGTTTAATCTCAAATGTCCATTTAGCAAATCTACAGAATTTAATTCAAATATGTATTACTTAGAAATTAAATAGTTTAGTTCGTTGTCACTCTCTACAGTGTGTTAGCCCCATCTAGTGAATGATTAATGAATTCTCAAAAGCTAGTCGCATGTGAACATTTTCAGAGCAGCTGCTGAATCATCTGTCATCTTGTTACCAGTCTTTGCTATTTCAGAACTAACTAAGGTTAAAGGAGGAATTGATTGTGAGAATAGTTTGGGAAATGTTTGAATGCCTTTGTAGAAGAAATTCATGTTAAGATTGGGGCTATATAAAGAGCTATAATTGATTTCTCACCCCCCACCCTTCCCTCATGCCAACTTTCATTTTCACCAAATAAATAAATGTACATAGCTTAAATAGTCATCTAATTGTGCAAGATTAGATCCAGAAAACCAAAATTGCCTGCTGCTTTACCCCTATTTTTTCCCTAAAGCAATTACACATACCTTAGTTGATTATTTTAATATTTATCTCAATGATTCAAATAACACAGTCATTGCTATTCCTTGATTTTTTTCAGTTGTAGGCATTAGAGAAGAAAAGGAGTTAACTCTGTCCTTTCCAAGGATATATTATATATGTCAAGTCAGGTAACATATGCTGAGACAGTTAACCTTGGCTAACGTTCCTTTCTTGTTCATTGTTTTTTCTTGGAAGTTGTCATGTTTTATTGTTTGCTTGGTTTTCTATGTATTTATTGTAAATTCAGTCTTAAAGTTGCCCACTAAAAATCAGGACTGGGCACTTTAGGTGGTCAGTTTATTCTATCTTCCTGAAAAAGACTTGCCCAGGGCCTTCGGACCTGTTCAACCTGGCTAGGTTTTTCCTTCTTGCCCATGATGGGGCTATTGTTTCCTGTACCATATGTTTCTTCTCTCTTGGTTAATTCATGTTTGAAAGAAATGCACCCTTCCAATGCTTGGGAAATATATTTTTGACACTTTGTGTGATGGATACGGTGAATTGTCATTCAGCATTAATTCCAAACTTTTTATTCTGGCTTTGGGCTGGAAAGCTAAAAACTACATTGCCCAAATTTCCTCATAGTAGGATCCTAGAAGTTCTATTGTTATTCAGTTGCTAAGTTGTGTCTGACTCTTTGTGACCCCATGGACTGCAGCACACCAGGCTTCCCTGTCCTCCACTATCTCCCAGAGTTTGCTCAAACTCATGTCCATTGAGTGATGTCATCAAGCCATCTCATCTCAGTCACCCCCTTCTCCTACCCTCAATGTTTCCCAGCATCAGGGTCTTCTCCAATGTGTCAGCTCTTTCGTCAGGTGGCCAAAATATTGGAGCTTCAGCTTCAGCATCATTCCTTCCTGTGAATATTCAAGTTTGATTTCCTTTAGGATTGACTGGCTTGATCTCCTTGCTGTAACCCTCCTTACTAATCACTGCTTTTTACTCGAACTTCCAGAAGAACTGACAGCTGCCAGTTTCAGAGCTCTTGGTGACTCTGCACTGTAAACTGAGTTGCTTCTTGGATTTTCACATTGCAATTTAAGATTTTACTTTCTCAAATATGCCTGCTTTTCAACTTCCAAAAACTTGTTGCTGTTTTTTTCTCTCACTTGTTTTCTCTTACCTTGTGGATTTATCATTTAAGACATTTTGTAGGGATTTGTGAAAGGAGAAAACAGATCTGCCCTTAATAGTGCATGATCATTTGATTTAATTTATAATAATATGATTCTGGAGACAACACATCATTTCATAGGCAAATGTATATGCGTGTTCATACACATATATAAATGGGCTTCCCTGGTGGCTCAGATGGTAAAGAATCTGCCTACAGTGCTGGAGACCTGGGTTCGATCCCTGGATTGGGAAGATACCCTGGAGTGGGGCATGGCAACCCACTGCAGTATCCTTGCCTGGAGAATTCACATGGACAGAGGAGCCTGGCAGGCTACAGTCCATGGGGTTGCAAAGAGTCAGACATGACTGAGCAATTAAGCATGCACACACATATATAAAATCCATATTTAGGTGATTAATCGTGATTTTGCTGTCAGTGAACACAGAAAGGAAAGTAGTTTGAGGAGAAGGGTTTGTTATGCTGAGTAGAGATAACACAACAAAAATTAGGGAACAAAAAGAAGTGTATCTACTCTCTGTCCTGGCTACTTTCTTTTAGGGGCTTAAGCACTTTTGGAAGATTTGTGGATTTCCTTTGGTTGCTGTTTCAGTTGCCACAGTGGCATACTTTAGCCAACTAATACCCTGAAGTATTTAAATACTGAATCTATAAAAATATACTGAAGTAGTAATTTACTAAATAATACACAGGTAACTCTGAAAGTTTGTGTAGCTTTGTAAAACTGTGCTAGATTTCCAGGTGAGCCTACTACAAAGAAACTATTATTAGGCAGGAAAAATGGGAAAGTTAAAATCATTATCCATTTAAGTCTGGTCATAAGAGCATTTTCATATTGGATATATAGATAAGGATATTGTGAGTAGAGGGAAAAAGTGGAATTAGGGAGGCCAAAACGTGGCCAAATGGCTATACGTTTACTCTTCCATTCATGTATTCAACAAATACACATTGACGCTCACACTAGACATGGGAGATGTGCGAATGAGAACCTACGTGCTAGAGGGTCATGGCAAATGACAAGCACAAACTTATTTATACAGGAAATGCAGAAGTAAAGAGGTCTCACTGGGGTGGCCAAACAAGACCTCTCTGAGTTGGTGATTATTGTTGCCCAGAAATCAAAAAGAGAGAGCCCTGCTGATATGTGGGGGAAGAGGATTCAGGAAAACAGACACCTTTGTTTGTAAGTCAACGGAACTAACTCCAGTAAACTGAAAACAAAACAAATAAACAGACAAAAAAGCTCCAATTCTGCTCAAACCTAGGGACTCCAAAGAGTAAGTGTGACCCAGTACAAGTCCATGGATGTCATGAGCCCTCTTTGCCCCTCTTGTGAGCTTGTTCTTTTTCTTAGCTCTGTTCTCTCTATGCTGCTTTCCTTCTGGGACAGGTCTTCACTGTGTGGTGATAGGATAGTCACTGGCAGGCCAACGCGCGCAACATCCTCACTAGGTGTAGTAACTGAGAGAAAAGAGCACAAGCCTCGATGGACCAGAATCTATGTCAATCCCCCATAAGGATCCTGGCTGGTTTGTTAAGGTCTGGTATCCATCCCAGAGCCTGTCATGTTCCTCACACAGTAATGTACTCAGATTTGCCAGCAGCCTGCTATGTAGTCCTGTAATGTAGAGAGCTGAAATTTATCTGATCAACAGCTAAAATCTTTTAGAGTTAGTGGAGGCACCATTCTTAAAAGTTCCCAAGAGATGCAACGAAGGATTTAACAAAATCACACAGATAATCAGTTTAAGAATAGAAACTTTGGAAAGGAATTATTTGTGGGATCAACTTAAGTTTTTTCTTATGCATTTTTTTTTAAATTGTCTGCTACCAGGATAATTAAATGAAGACTGAGTATATGAACTCCTTAGGTAGTGACTTCAGTCCAAGAGGCAATGCTAGGAAGACATTACGCTCTGAAAAATAATATAATGGAGGACTGCTAGGTCCCAGTCCTGGTCTTAATTTTAAGGGATATGAGAAAATAAGTAATTATGAGGGTTTTTTTGTTTGTTTGTTTTTTGTTTTTACCATGTGAAGCCTTACTAGATTAAGATTTGTGGCAGAGGCCCTAGGAAAGAGTTGAAAGTATAATTGACTGGATTGTCTCAAGCAGGAAAGGCTAGATTGTGCTACAGCAAGAAATAGACCAATTATGATTAGCTGAAACTAGGACGATTGCTTTCTTTCTTAAGCTGCTGCTGCTGCTAAGTTGCTTCAGTCATGTCTGACTCTGTGAGACCCCATAGACGGCAGCCCACAAGGCTCCCCCGTCCCTTGGATTATCCAGGCAAGAACACTGGAGTGGGTTGCCATTTCCTTCTCCAGTGCATGAAAGTGAAAAGTGAAACTGAAGTCGCTCAGCTGTGTCCGACTCTTAGCGACCCCATGTACTGCAGCCTACCAGGCTCCTCCATCCATGGGACTTTCCAGGCAAGAGTACTGGAGTGGGGTGCCATTGCCTTCTCTGTCTTTCTGAAGCTACATGTTTTCATAGGTCGGCAGGTGAGCTCTGTTCATAGTGGTCACTCAGAGACGGCGGCAGACAGATAACCCATCATTTAGAATTTTTCCAGTCACCTTGGCAGAAATAAGTGAACTCAATGTGTTAGACACATAGTCATGTCTGACTCCTTGCCATCCCATCGACTGTAGCCCGCCAGGCTCCTCTGTCCATGGAATTCTCCAGCAAGAATACTGGAGTGGGTAGCCATTCCCTTCTCCAGGGGATCTTCCCAACCCAAGGACTGAACCTGAGTCTCCTGCATTGCAGGCAGATTCTTTACCATCGGAGCTACCAGGGAAGCCCCAGCAGAAATAAAGATAGCTCTAACTGGTTTCATATACATAATTATATGCTCTGATCTCAGAGGGACACATTGTTATTTTTGCCTCCGACTTGTCACATGACCTCATCCTTCTTCAATGGGACCACAAAGTACAATTCTTCCATGTTCCTAGAAAAAGAAGACATGAAGGATTTGGGTAAACATCATGAACAACTGATACAAGTATCTGCAGTTCTTATTCATTGGCAACCATGCCAAAGGAATATGGGATAGTTTCAGAAGAAAGAAGAAAAAAGTACTGACATCTAGTATATTCACTGGGTAGAACAAAAATTTGTGGAAAACACTACAGGCAACATATTAAGCAAGGTAAACATGAATATCAGTGTTAGCGCTTTAAAAATATTAAATTCTAAAATTTTTTTAGAAATTATTCATTCTGATGCTAGAAATTATGTATGCTAGGATAAATTTGTGTGTGATATAATTGGAGAAATTTTAACTATACAATTTTCAGTAAATAGCTTCTGAATTCTGGACTGAATACATTCTTTACATACCAAAAAATAAATATAATTCAGAATGAAGTATCTTTAGAATACTCTTAAACTGAATAAATGTTAATAAATGATAATCAATTTTTAAAGTTTCATTTGCTTATAAATTAAAATGGATGAATGGAAACAGTGTCGGTATGAGGCTTCTGCAGTTTTCTCTCTGTGGCATCTCCTGTTTTCTAAGTTTCCATTTTTATCACTCTAAACACTATTGCCATGACTTCAGCAGGGATTACAAACAAGTGAATGGCAGGCAATTTGCTCTAAGGTGTGCACTTTGTGCTAATGTGTTCAGTTCAGTCGCTCAGTCGTGCCCGACTCTTTGCGACCCCATGAATCGCAGCACGCCAGGCCTCCCTGTTCATCACCATCTCCCGGAGTTCACTCAGACTCATGTCCATCGAGTCCGTGATACCATCCAGGCATCTCATCCTCGGTCGTCCCCTTCTCCTACTGCCCCCAATCCCTCCCAGCATCAGAGTCTTTTCCAATGAGTCAACTCTTCGCATGAGGTGGCCAAAGTACTGGAGTTTCAGCTTCAGCATCAGTCCTTCCAAACAAATCCCAGGGCTGATCTCCTTCAGGATGCACTGGTTGGATCTCCTTGCAGTCCAAGGGACTCTCAAGAGTCTTCTCCAACACCACAGTTCAAAAGCATCAATTCTTCAGTGCTCAGCCTTCTTCACAGTTCAACTCTCACATCCATACATGACCACAGGAAAAACCATAGCCTTGACTAGATGGACATTTGTTGGCAAAGTAATGTCTCTGCTTTTGAATATGCTATCTAGGTTGGTCATAACTTTTCTTCCAAGGAGTAAGCGTCTTTTAATTTCATGGCTGCAGTCACCATCTGCGGTGATTTTGGAGCCCCCCAAAATAAAGTCTGACACTGTTTCCACTCTTTCCCGTCTATCTCCCATGAAGTGATGGGACCAGATGCCATGATCTTTGTTTTCTGAATGTTGAGCTTTAAGCCAACTTTTTCACTCTCCTCTTTCACTTTCATCAAGAGGCTTTTTAGCTCCTCTTCACTTTCTGCCATAAGGGTGGTGTCATCTGCATATCTGAGGTTATTGATATTTCTCCCGGCAATCTTGATTCTAGCTTGTGTTTCTTCCAGTACAGCGTTTCTCATGATGTACTCTGCATATAAGTTAAATAAGCAGCAGGGTGACAATATATAGCCTTGACATACACCTTGAACAACAGTCTGTTGTTCCATGTTCAATTCTAACTGTTGCTTCCTGACCTGCATATAGATTTCTCAAGAGGCAGGTCAGGTGGTCTGTATTCCCATCTCTTTCAGAATTTTCCACAGTTTATTGTGATCCACACAGTCAAAGGCTTTGGCATAGTCATTAAAGCAGAAATAGATGTTTTTCTGGAACTCTCTTGCTTTTTTGATGATCCAGTGGATGTTGGCAATTTGATCTCTGGTTCCTCTGCCTTCTCTAAAATCAGCTTGAACATCAGGAAGTTCACGGTTTACATATTGCTGAAGCCTGGCTTGGAGAATTTTGAGCATTACTTTACTAGCATGTGAGATGAGTGCAATTGTGCAGTAGTTTGAGCGTTCTTTGGTGTTGCCTTTCTTTGGGATTGGAATGAAAACTGACCTTTTCCAGTCCTGTGGCCACTGCTGAGTTTTCCAAATTTGCTAGCATATTGAGTGCAGCACTTTCACAGTATCATCTTTCAGTATTTGAAATAGCTCAACTGGAATTCCATCACCTCCACTAGCTTTGTTCGTAGAGTTGCTTTCTAAGGCCCACTTGACTTCACATTCCAGGATGTCTGGCTCTAGATGAGTGATCACATCATCATGATTATCTGGGTCTTGAAGATCTTTTTTGTACAGTTCTGTGTACTCTTGCCACCTCTTTTTAATATCTTCTGCTTCTGTTAGGTTTGCATGAAATGTTCCCTTGGTATCTCTAATTTTCTTCAAGAGATCTCTAGTCTTTCCTATTCTGTTGTTTTCCTCTATTTCTTTGCATTGATCGCTGAGGAAGGCTTTCTTATCTCTTCTTGCTATTCTTTGGTACTCTGCATTCAGATGCTTATATCTTTCCTTTTCTCCTTTGCTTTTCGCCTCTCTTCTTTTCAGAGCTATTTGTAAGGCCTCCCCAGACAGCCATTTTGCTTTTTTGCATTTCTTTTCCATGGGGATGGTTTTGATCCCTGTCTCCTGTACAATGTCACGAACCTCTGTCCATAGTTCATCAGGCACTCTATCTATCAGATCTAGGCCCTTAAATCTATTTCTCACTTCCACTGTATAATCATAAGGGATTTGATTTAGGTCATACCTGAATGGTCTAGAGGTTATCCCTACTTTCTTCAATTTAAGTCGGAATTCGGTAATAAGGAGTTCGTGATCTGAGCCACAGTCAGCTCCTGGTCTTGTTTTTGTTGACTGTATACAGCTTCTCCATCTTTGGCTGCAAAGAATATAATCAATCTGATTTTGGTGTTGACCATCTTGTGATGTCCATGTGTAGAGTCTTCTCTTGTATTGTTGGAAGAGGGTGTTTGCTATGACCAGTGCATTTTCTTGGAAAACTCTATTAGTCTTTGCCCTGCTTCATTCCACATTCCAAGGCCAAATTTGCCTGTTACTCCAGGTGTTTCTTGACTTCCTACTTTTGCATTCCAGTCCCCTATAATGAAAAGGACATCTTTTTTAGGTGTTAGTTCTAAAAGGTCTTGTAGGTCTTCATAAAACCGTTCAACTTCAGCTTCTTCAGCGTTACTGGTTGGGGCATAGACTTGGATTACTGTGATATTGAATGGTTTGCCTTGGAGACGAACAGAGATCATTCTGTCGTTTATGAGATTGCATCTAAGTACTGCATTTTGGACTCTTTTGTTGACCATGATGGCTACTCCATTTCTTCTGAGGGATTCCTGCCCGCAGTAGTAGATATAATGATTATCTGAGTTAAATTCACCCATTCCAGTCCATTTTAGTTTGCTGATTCCTAGAATGTCGACGTTCACCCTTGCCATCTCTTCTTTGACCACTTCCAATTTGCCTTGATTCATGGACCTGACATTCCAGGTTCCTATGCATTATTGCTCTTTATGGCATCGGATCTTGCTTCTATCACCAGTCACATCCACAACTATTGTTTTTGTTTTGGCTCCATCCCTTCATTCTTTCTGGAGTTATTTCTCCACTGATCTCCAGTAGCATATTGGGCACGTAATGACCTGGGGAGTTCCTCTTTGGTATCCTATCATTTTGCCTTTTCATGCTGTTCATGGGGTTCTCAAGGCAAGAATACTGAAGTGGCTTGCCATTCCCTTCTCCAGTGGACCAAGTTCTGTCAGACCTCTCCACCATGACCCGCCCGTCTTGGGTTGCCCCGCAGGCATGGCTTGGTTTCATTGAGTTAGACAGGGCTGTGGTCCTAGTGTGATTAGATTGACTAGTTTTCTGTGAGTATGGTTTCAGTGTGTCTGCCCTCTTGCAACACCTACCATCTTACTTGGGTTTCTCTTACCTTGGGCGTGGGGTATCTCTTCATGGCTGCTCCAGCAAAGCACAGCCGCTGCTCCTTACCTTGGACGAGGAATATCTCCTTACCGCTGCTGTTCCTAACCTTCTAATTCTGTGAACACCTTACATTTGCTGAGCACCAGATCCAGGGCATTTCTTCAGCCTATTTCTGCAAAATTTCATCCTGGGAACCCACTGCTGACATGGAATCAACAAAGAGGAGTGGATAGGGGTAGATTATCAGGAGGTTCCTGCCTTAGGTCTGGATGGGTTGAAGGGCTTACAATCCTATTTCTATTCTCTGTGTGGTCATTCAAAATAATTCTGTATAAACAAGAACTAAAGTCTTTAGTGGAAAGCTGATTAACTAGTATTTGAAGAACACTAAAGAAAAAATCAATCTTTTGTTATTCATGACTTGAGCTTCTAACACACAGTCTGGGCCTTCTCAGTACCCTTCAGTGAAATTCCTCTTCCTGACCTCTAAACTGTTTAGAATGCTCCAGGGCTCTGTACTTGAATCCCCTATTTTCTCTGTCTGAGGTGATCTCATTCAAGCCTTGGCTTAAAGTAACATCGGTATTGCTGGCTTTTTGTCTCTCACAAATTCAAGGTGTATACCCAAATGATCTAAAAGTCTGTGTGTTAGTTCCACTTGGCTATTGAATAAATATTTAAAGCAACATATCTAAAATGGGCTTTGATTACTTTCTGCTCTCCTTGCAATGAAGAAGTCTTTCTCATTATTTAGCACCATCCCAGGATGCTGGGTCACCTTCAGTTTTCTACATCAAATCTGTCAGTAGGTCTGTTATTTTCTGCCTTTTCCATTGACATTGAGGTTGAGACTTACCAACTCTTTTGCTGCCAACCTTGTGAAGCCACTATTATCTCTTATCTAGCTCACTACAGTGAGTCTCCTTCTCCAACAGGGGCTTCACTGATGCCACTGTTGGTGTTCTTGCGTCTATCAAGTCTCACAGCTTCCAGAGAGATACTGTCATTTCTCTGCTCAAAACCAACATATTTGCAATATATCATAGGTCTTGATCAGTTCAGTTTAGTTCAGTCTCTCAGTCATGTTTGACTCTTTGCAACCCCATGGACTGTAGCATACCAGGCCTCCCTGTCCATCACCAACTCCCAGAGCTTGCTCAAACTCATGTCCATCGAGTTGGTGATGCCATCCAATGATCTCATCCTCTGTCGTCCCCTTCTCCTCATGCCTTCAATCTTTTTCAGCATCAGGGTCTTTTCCAATGAGTCAGTTCTTCACATCAGGTGGCTAGACTATTGGAGTTTCAGCTTCAGTATCAGTCCTTCCAATGAATATTCAGGACTGATTTCCTTTAGGATTGACTTCCCTGGTGGCTCAGGCGGTAAAGCGTCTGTCCTCAATGCAGGAGACCTGGGTTCGATCCCTGGGTCGGGAAGATTCCCTGGAGAAGGAAATGGCAAACTACTCTAGTGCTGTTGCCTGGAAAATCCCATGGACAGAGGAGCCTGGTAGGCTACAGTCCATGGGGTCGCAAAGAATTGGACACGACTGAGCACACTTCCACAAGCATATATTTTATGTAAATGAAAAATCACAGCCACATACAGAATAGGATGATATGGTTTACAAGGAGGGATCTATGCAACCCCTTGTAATAGTGAGGAAGGTGATGTGAGTGAATGGTGGGAATGAAAGAGAAGGAAGAATGGAAGTGAGTGGGGTTTTACGTTCATGAACCCACCAGGAAACTGTTACATGACTTAAGATACATATCAACCCAACTTTTTGGAACATGAGATTCAAAAAAGAAAGTCATTCAATCAATAAGGGCTTCCCTAGTGGCTTATTGGTAAAGATCCACCTGCCAATGCAGGAGACACATACTTGATCCCTGATCCAGGAAGATCCCCCATGTTGCAGAGCAACCAACTGCTGAGCCTGTACTCTAGAGCCCACGTTCTGCAACAAGGGAAGCCACCCCAGTGAGAAGCCGGTGCACCACCTCTAGAGAGTAGCCCCTGCTCACTGCAACTGGAGAAACGCCCATGCAGTAACAAAGACCCAACATGGCCAAAAATAAATAAAATTGTTTTCAAAAATCAATAAAATATTGTATATACTTTTTAAGTGAATAGTCTGTCACATTTAATATTTTACTTGAAAACATTACACCCATGTAGGTACATGTTAGCTTTGCTGTTTTATTTTTTACCTCCAAATCGACTTGTTCTTTTTCAAACCAGATGTACATTGGTGGAATAAACCAGTGAAGAATATGTTTTTACAAATCTTTCTCACTATTAAAACTTCCGAATCTCAAGTTTTAGCTACATGCAAGATTTAGAAACTTACCCATTTCCCATTCTATTTTGCTTAAATACTAGCAATTTTAAAGTTCAGCATGTACTTTCAATAAATTAGAGTTTAATAGTAGAATATTACATTGAAAAAAATTACATTTAAAAGCTTGCTGCTTACAGCGTTTGAAGAAATTGTAGGCACAGAATGAAATACTGGGTATTACTCTGTATAAGTATTATATCAGTGAATCCAAGTGAGAAAAGGATAAAATGATATTAGAATACCATGCATGCAGCTAATATAAGAGCTGAATTATTAAATTCTGCAATAAAAACATATAAACATTTTAGCTTATATATTTAGGGCAGGGAAAGGTGCATTTTAAAAATTACCAAGTATCATCATCACAAAATGCTATTAAGAAGTTGAATTCATTTTGTTTCAAAGTAAATGTGAGATGGAGTTATTGGCTTCAAGGAGAAATTAAATCCCCTTTTCTATCAGCAATTTGGTATCTATTAAAGAGATGTTTCTATGTTTATAGGCACTCCTATGCCTATTACCTTACAAGTGGAACTTTAATAAATTAAAGTTCATGAGTTGAAGAAGATCTCATATGCTGTTAGGCTTTTAGAAGGGAAATTTGACTCATGTAGGTTAAGGCTCCTAGCTGGCTAGATGTGGCTTAGCTTAAGATGAACCTGATCTGTGACAATCTTGTGCTTCACTGTGGAATATAAAATGTAAGATAAAATCAATATGGAAAACACTTTAGCTGTCATTTACTAAGTACCTAGTATGTGATAGCTCTGATATTAGGCACTTAACACTATCATCAGTTAATATTTATATGTATATCACTATTTTACAAAAGAACCTGCAGCTTGAAGAGTTTTAGGGTGTTTCTCAGTTTCAAACTGTCAGAAAAGTGAGGTGAAGGTTGAACTCAGGTCTTTTTGGTGCTCCAGTAAATCACTAAATCATCCATGTGTGCATCTATGGATGTTCTAATTTACCTTTGTTGGATATATAGGATTTTATTTTGCACAAAAATAGCCACAGAATGAAAGTGAAGGTCTGAGACAAAGTTCATATCAGAGATGCCAAGCATTTAAATAAAAGTGAAAAATGTAGTCTATCATGTGAATATTTTATCGGTATTATACATGAATATTGAGACATTTCCAAGTAACTTATACAGTAGCATATAGACAAAATAACGGACTGAACTTAGTATTTTTTGTTCAGTTATATTTTATTATGTTTTATAACCTAAGATATATATTAATAAGTTTTGACTTGCATATTAATTAATCTTACTGTGGTAATTATTTTGCAGAACATACACATATCAAATCTTTGTGCTGTACACTTTAAAATTATGCAATGTTAGGTCAACTATGTCTCAATAAAACTGGAAAAATAGTTTGACAACTAAACATGAATATTAGTTTTACAACTTTATTTCCTTACTTAGCTGTGAAAATATAAGAAACCCTCTTGCTAGCTTTGCTTTTTCTGAGTAAATATAATGCCTAATTTCTACAGTTTATGCAGGGATACAGTGTTAGTTAGAATCCAATTATTGTGAGTCTTCAGAAGAACTGGAAATACACTGTATTCTTAAAAGTTCTCTTCCAATCAAAATATAAAGGAAATCTCTATTACACTAGACACTGCTCTAACGTTAGCCTAATGAGAAGCAACAGCAGGAAGGTGATCAGCCACAAAGATACATATGGTGACAGGAAAGGAGGAAATGGCCCAGGGAAGCAGGGAAGGGTTAATCAGACAATTTGCCCAAGGAAAAGCAGGATGGGCTGAACTCACAATGACCCAGTTAGAAATGGGTTTGAGGGAAGGGAGAACAAGGGAGAAATCTAGAGTTTTGGGGAGCTTATAAGGAATTAGGGCTGTAAGTGCATGGCTACATGTAACTATGTAAAGAAAGGGTTAGAGAATAGAATTGAGTTTATTACTCATTGTGAAATGCAAGTTGGAAGTGTGATAAGTTGAAAGCATGATGCTTCCTAGAATCTAGTTTAAAATATACATAGTTGCTATGGCCTTTTAGAAGGTAGCTATATGATTATTGACATTCTGTTTGTACCATAGCAGCAGCAGCAGCAGCAGCAGCAGCAGCAGCAACAGCAGCAGAATTGTATTATGACTGATAGAATTAGCAGGGGAGACATGTATACTGCTGTCAAGGCTTCTTCGTGTGTATTTTCTGTGTATGCTAATAGATTTAATTCTCCTAATTCTTCAGAGATGGAAAAGAGCAGAATGAAGTAAAACGTATTTTAAAATATTTCTGATGATGTCAAGAAGAAGAGATTCATCTGGTGAGGGAGCTGGGTTTTCAAGAGCTCCCCAGAGGGAGAAATCTTTTAGGAGCAAAACTATTTTGCTTTAAAAGCACCAGTACATCCTTGTTGGAGGGAACCACATGCAACTCAGTGGCTAAGAGTCAAGGGGGAAGGTAATTGCTTATAGAGTCTTGGACTCGTACAGAATGAGAGTTTCTTTTCAGGCTCCTCTCTGCAGCAAGGGGTTCCTGGGATACAGTTTTTAAACCAATCTTCTCATCTATTATGGTCCACAACAAAGACTTACATGCTTCCTTTTTCTGGATGTCAGTTGAGCAGCTAGTCACTCGAATTAATCCATTTTCAGCTTTGAGCACATGGGACTGGAGGTGAAAGTCAAAGAATCCAATGCTTCCGTTTTTTTTTTTTTTTTAAATCATGTTCTGAATGACAGAGGGAAGAGCCCTCGGAGGGACTTAGGTAGGGTTTAGATTTGTGGGTAAATGCTCACACGGTAAGAGAAGGAAATGGCTACCCACTCCAGTATTCTTGCCTGGAGAATCCCATGGACAGGGGAGCCTGGTGGGCCACAGTCCATGGGGTCACAAAGAGTCAGACACGACTGAGCGACTAAGCACACAGCATAGGCTCACGTGGTGATTGACAAAACAGTGTCCTGGCAACAACATGAGGCTGGGCTTTGGGAGATCTGGTGCTGCTGTCACTTGCTGTTCAATCTTGGGTTAGAATGAACTGTATCTGGGGCTCTTTTGCACGATGACTGGGTTCATGCAGCACATGTGACTTTTCACATATCTAAAAACTTTAAATATATTACAATAAAGAAAAGATCCTTAGAGCAATCACAGTAGATGATATGGATGTCTTGCTAGCATAGATAGTTAGCTCTAGAAATTCTGATCAATATAAGGTAATATTTCTAAATGAAATATATATAATATTTTAATGATCTTTTAGGAATAAACCCCACAAAGATGACCTTCTTTCTTGTACTTATGACCAGGTAAAAATTCTAATAAGACCTACCAAGGAAAAAGAGATAAATAAGTTAAAGAACAAAAGAAAAAAATTACCTTGAGGATGGGATATGCAATTCCAAGAAATCAAGCAAAAATTCAAAGAAATAATATACCACAGTATCACCCATATTTTTTTGTGAACCCTGTGCATCAGAATCTCCTGGGGTGGTTGGAAGAAGAAAGTGAGTCAAAATGTAGATTTCTAGGCCCTAGATCAGAATCATTGAGCCAAGACCTCTGAGTGGAACCCAAGAATTTACATTCTCACAAGCCTTTGAGATGAACCTTATGGTCTCTAATGTTTGACTGTCAATGCATTTGGCTTTGAGATTAGTCTATCCCATTTTCACACTTTTCTTTCCAGTTTTATTGAGATATAGTTGACATATAGCACTGCATAAGTTTAAGGTGATACAGCATAATGATTTGACTTACAAACATCATGAAATGCTTACCACAGTACGTTTAATGAAGACCATCATCTCATACAGATACAAAATTGAAATACAAAAACAGTTTTTCCTTGTGATGAGAGCTCTTAGGATTTACCCTTATCTTTCGTATATAATGTTCAACAGTGTTAATTGTATTAATCTTGTTGTAACCCAGGGATCAAACCCAGGTCTCCTGCATTGCAGGCAGACGCTTTAACCTCTGAGCCACCAGCAAAGCCCTAATACCTCACTAGCACTTTTTTATTAATGAATTTGGCTTTGAGATTAATCCACCCCAGTTCCATGCCTTTCTATATATCAATTGCATACATTTAGGAAATATGGTGGGAGAAGGCTCTCATTCTTAAAAAAATAAAAGGAATGAGCATCTTTAGTTTACCACCTGTGAAGCATTTTAATTTGATCTTGAAGTAAGTGATTACTTTATTGTCAGGTAAACAGAAATCTTGGCTCTATAACACTGATGTATTATGCCTATGTGTATTTCTGATGTAGCTCACTAGATACGGAGGAAAGAACGGCTCTGGGGGCAAATGAAGGATTCAGAATCCCTTTTAGAGTCTTAGTTTTTTTCCTCTGAAAGACAGAACAATTAATAACAGTTTGAGGGTTTTGTAAATGTTAACTGAAATGGTATATGTAAAACTCCTAGCCTAATGCCAGCACACAGCAGACATTTGATAATGCTAGCTATCCTTATCTTACTATATTTTGTATTCAGTGATAACGTCAATGGCACAGGTGGGCACTTTTGGATTTATAGCTACAGTGACTACCTGTGGACCCTGCTGCTATTTGCAGCACTTAATTTTGTTTTCAGCATCCCACAGATATTTAATCAAACCTCTGTATCCCATGTTAGGTTGATATCTTTCCCTTACCTTGATTTCCTCATATTCATATCACATTTCCCATTGTCATATTGTCTGAAATTATGTGTCAGAGCTGTATAAACTTTAGACTCTTTTCTGCTAGAATCATCTACACTATTAAAAATTGTTTGGGTTATCTGATTATATGTCCTACTATTAATACTTTTAAAATGCTATGTCTAGGATTTCAGCTTTATTAATCTTTACTTTGCTGTAATTGTTATTTGATTGACTTGTAGGTGAATGTAATAGCAAAGCTTATAAACAAGGATGTGATGTTTAGAGTGTGCTAATGTCTCATTCAAATGTGTATACAATCAAATCTCATATTCAGAAACCATCGTGTACCTTATATATGTTATCATAAGTCATAGATAAGGCTCAAGAAATTCGACATCCACCCTCTCTCACTGCCCTTTCTCTCACTGAGCAGAGGCTTAATCAGTAAGGGCTGCTGCTGCTGCTGCTAAGTCACTTCAGTCATGTCCGACTCTGTGCGACCCCACAGATGGCAGCCCACCAGGGTCTGCCATCCCTGGGATTCTCCAGGCAAGAACACTGGAGTAGGTTGCCATTTCCTTCTCCAATGCGTGAAAGTGAAGTCTCTCAGTTGTGTCTGACTCCTAGCCACCCCATGGACTGCAGCCCACCAGGCTTCTCCGTCCATGGGATTTTCCAGGCAAGAGTACTGCAGTGGGTTACCATTGCCTTCTCCCAGTAAGGGCAACAACCATTCAATATTTTCCATTAAGTTTTTCAACAAGAAAAAAATAAAACAAAAGTGATTTTCAAATTTATCTTTGGTCAGTGAAAGAATATACAGAACTGAAATGAGCTCTCTTGGATCCCCCTTCTTTGCAATTTCATTAACAATTTTAAGAAATGTTTCAATAAAATTTTAAATTGTAGATTGAGACTCTAGATATACATAAGTTGTTATTCATATAAAGTATCAATCTTTGGCATTTATCTGTTATTATTATCAAACATTCAACGTCCTGGAAGTTTTCAGGATTAATTAATAATAAACCAATTCTCAGATGAGAAGGGAATTTAAGCATTCAACAAAAGCTGATGTGATTCTGACTCAGGACTTGTCCTAACAATCACAGCACTTCTGAAATGTTCTAATTGGATGTATGTCTGTATAAATCCCTTAAAGTAAGTACATACAATTGTTATTTTTATTCTCTTTGGGAATACAAAGGGTTTTAATTGGAGTGCCAATTTTCTACAGCTATAACTTCCTTAGAATTATAGGTTTGTTGTTAAAAATGTGTCTCGTTGATAAAAGACTCAAGTTCATAGGAAAAAAAAAAAAAGCCTGTTCTATTCTGTTTGAAAACATTAACAGTTATTTTCCAATTTAAAGAAATTGACTTTTTGAGCCTAATTCAGTTGGGCGAAACATAAGAATTTAAAAGTGGAATCCAATTATCTTGAACTTGTACACTTTGTTGAAGAGCTATTAAATTGGAAAAATTTTGAGCTTTTTTCAGAAGGCACAGTTAAGCTTTCTGTTGACACTAAATGCAAAATAAAAAATAATTTTAAAAGGAAAACCTTGACAGATTAATCATATCACCTTCACAATTGAGGTTTTCTATACACACAAAACTATGTTCTGTTCCTGACCTAGACATTTAGAATATCTTTCAGTCTGCAAATTTTTTTTCCTATTTATTACAAATACAATTCCATTAACAGAGTTCTGTCACTAGGTGGCTCCATTTAGCTTTTTAAAAAGCAGTGTTCTATGAGCACTTCTCTGATTTTGGAGCATTTCTGTATTCCTCATTTCATCTTGCATTTTTTTTTTTTTTTTTTGCCTGTGTATCACATACAGTCTGTGTAGCTTAGTTGCAAACCATTAGCTGTATGAAATTAGAGCTTATGTGCAGTGTGTTGCCAACTCCTCTGTCGAGGCAACAAATAATGAAAGGTGACAGATGACAGTTCTACAGGACTGTGGTTACTGGCAGGGTGCCATTGCTCGGTGCCTGGATCCTTAGCAAAGTTATTTCCAGTCTTTCTCACTTCAGAGTACCATTTGAGCATCAAGTCATAGTCCCTGTAATGAGAGAAAGCCCCCCAAATATATGAAAGACAGATGGATTTCTTTTTAAATTCCTGAGAAATTCCTGATCTGAGAGGAATGGTGTGATCAAGTGGAAAATGCCCCAGACTGGGAGTTGGAACCCATGAAGTCTAGTTTAGGTTTTGGAAGGTAGTTAACTCAACTATCACCCACTGAATCTCAGTTTATTCATTAACATAGTGGAGGGGTTGGACTGGATGATTTTTGTAATCTCTTCTAGTTTTAACAATTAAGATGGGTAATATACCCAAAAGGATTCCTTAAATAGAAGTGGACTTGTTGTGTAGATATGATTTACTTTCTTAGGTCTTACAAACTCCTGAGGTTTTTATGCTATAATTTCTCTAGCTCCAGTGCCCCAATCAGTACCTGGCACATAGTAGAAGCTCAACATATACATTTAAATGAATAAATGAACTGCCCAGAAGTATGGAATGATGGAGATGACAGAGCAGTGTTGGCTTTCCAAAGTCCTACTCCATCCTCTCTCTCTGACTGGGCCTCCACTTTCTATCCTTAAAGTTACAGGTGCCTACTGATTAAAGGCAAGTCACCTGAGAATGCATTTGCTCTTTCTGAAAAGAAAGTGAAAGTTCCTAGGCTTTCTTGGTTAATATCAGTCTGTTACTTAGATGGAAGGATTGCCATTGTAGATGCTTTAGAAGGCAAAGCCCATCTGTAGCAATAGATTTGAAGTCCTAAAATCTGGCAGTGAAAATCTACATACAGAGTGCTACAGCAGAAACTAGTTGAGACACCTCCCATTAAGTTAACCCTCATTCACCTCTTTCTTTCCACCCGTTCAACCGGTCTCCTGCAGATGCTTTTTGCCCTCTCTTTCTTGTTATTTGCACTCTGAAAATGATTGCCCTCTAGCTAAAGTTGTACTAAGCATCTGATGTTTATTTCTCCAAGACAACACTCCTGTCCTTTGTGAGCATTTTTCACATCAGAAAGAAGGTTCGGGGATGATACCCTTGAGAACCATCAGAACCTGTTTCAGAACCACCTGACACCAGCCCTAATGATCTTAATGTCTCCAAGATGAAAGAAGAACGCAAGACTACATTGGCCCCATACCATATCTACAGCCCTATTTTCCCGCCCTGAAACTCTAACACTAATTTGGGCACAGTCTTGAGAGTGTTATCCTGCTGCGGCCTCTTTTGCCAGGCAAAGTAATCAAGCTACTCCTTTCTATTCCTCCAAAGCTCTGTCTCCATGTTTCTATTCAGGACTGGTGAATAAGGGCTGGGTTTTTCAGAAAAAAAGGGCACACTGCTTAAGTCTGTTAGCTCTGAAGCTGTATGGCCCAGCATGAAGGAATGGGCCTTGGAAACATAACATTTATGTCCTACAAATGTATCAAACTCCATAAGTCTAGCAATGAGCTCATCAAATATCTAGTTTAGAACTCTGGTGGTTTCCCTTTCCATAAATGGTATCACTATTTATCCATCCAATCATTTAACAAATGTCTGGGATCATGGGGAGGTCACCCTAAATTTTAGCCTATCCTATAATCATCACATTCAGTCACCATATCCCATATCCTATAGATATTGCCACCTGAACATCTCTTTAATTAGTACTTTTCTTTCCTCTACCATCATAATCTTGAATAAGCCCTCTGTCATTTCTTATTGAATTACTGTAATAATCTCTTGACAAGGTTTCTGTCTCTATCAATAGTCTTTTAAAATGAATTCTCTAAAATGCAGCCAAAGTGATGTCTCAGTTTCTTTCCTGATTAAAACGTATCCCTATAGACTTCAAGATAAAATTAAAAGTCTTTGAATATCAGGCCTTCATGCTCTGGGCCATATCAAACCCAACACCTTCATCTCTCACCACAGCTCAAAATAAAGAACTAGAATTTCAATGACTTGCTCTCAGACAATTGATTCCACATTTCATCTGTAGGTAACATCAAAGAATACTCAAGTTGAAAGGACCTTTAGAGTTAAAGTAACCATATACTTTATCATTCAAACCAGGACACTTCTGAAAGTGAAAAGTGTGCTATTAATAATTACATTGGGATAACAGGTATAAACCAAGACTCTCTCAGACAAAAGAGCCTGTGTGGTCACTCTATCTAGAGACCAACTCAACCACGAGAAAACTTGACTCATTCAAATGAAAGTCCATCATAAGGATTATTGGACTAGAATCAGCCTTTCCTATCTCTGCCTTTTCTTCCATGTTATGTTATTTTTCTAATAACACTCTTTAGATAAAAAAGTCAAGTAGCCTGTTTTTATAGTAAGATGTTTGTCACTTTTCACAGAATTATAGTAAATCTTTTTAATGTATAGACTAATAGAAGGCAGCTGAATTCTCATATCTGCTTTTGTCATTTATTTTGTTACAATATGTTGTTTGAGCTCAGGTTTAGAAAGAATAGAATTGATGCATTCAAATTGTGGTGCTGGAAAAGACTCTTGAGAGTCCTTTGGACAGCAAGGAGATCAAACCAGTCCTAAAGAAAATCAACCCTGAGTGTTCATTGGAAGCATTGTTGCTGAATCTCGAAGCTCCAATACTTTGGCCACCTGATGCTAAAAGCCAGCACGTTGGAAAAGACCCTGATGCTGGAAAAGACTGCAGGAAAAAGGAAAAGGGGGAAGCAGAGGTTAAGATGGTTAGATAGCATCACTGACTCAATGGACATGAATTTCAGCAAACTCTGGGACACAGTGAAGGACAGAAGAGCCTGCCATTCTATAGTCTATGGGGTCACAAAGAATTCGACGGGACTTAGCAACTGAACAACCACAAATATGAAGAAAACCTAACCATACCTAGATATTCAGCTGGAGAGGAGTGGAGTATTTTCATAGCTTTTTATGATAATTGTAAATATTCTTTTTTGATAGTAGAACCTGACTAGTGATTTCTTAAAGGTTAATTACAATGTGGCATCTAAAACCACACCAGTGAAGTTTTGTATTGCGTTACATTAAAATTCCTTGGTCCATCTTGAACTTTAAATGAGTCTTTGACTTTGCATGATTTTGTGTCACCTCTTATTGGTCATTTGGAAAATACAAGCTCACTAGTCATGTAGATCTATCAAATGTTGACATTTTTTGATATACAATATTCAAAAGTTATGTTTATCAATAGCAGTGCTGTTTTCATCAAAAAAAGTATTGGGAAGCTGTCGAGTGCATGGTGGCAGATACACGTTTTCCAATAATCTAATTTTCTCTAGAAAGCTCAAATTTTGTCACTGGCAAGCATGCTGTCAGTTATTCACATTGCGGAAACAGGTTCATTACATTTGTTTTCAGCAAAATGTCTGATGGATACTCAGATCTGACTCACCATGGTCTACCTGTTAACTGTTTTTTCAAGCAAGAGTTGTGGTCCATGAATAAGGCAGCTATTTCAGAAGCTTCCAATTCACTTGTACCAGAGCTTTCTTTTGGTATCCAGCTGAATTGCTTAATATGCACTTTCTATTTTGTCACACAGAATATTAAAATCACATGTACTCAAAGGTTGGGATTTAATAACATTAATATTTGTTACCATTTCATGAAGGCTATTATTTAGCGAGATAACTTTATTTCGTATTAACTGTGAATATGTTGTTCTGAAGAATTGTGGGACACTTTGGAGCCTCTGCCTTGGTTGATGATAAGGTGCCAGTGGTTTTATCAACATTGACTTTACACAATCAGTGCAAATGTGAACACAGTGAAAAGCACCAAAAATGTCTTTGTGCTATTGTGAAAATAGTTTTGATTTTGAAAATGTCCAGAGTCAGGCTTGGGAACACAGGGGTGCTCAAACTGCAGACTGAGAACCATTGCCTTTAACTAAACTTTGAGAAGGCTACATCATCAAATACTGCAGAAAAGGTAAACAAAAACAAGCTAAAACTGCCTGAAGCCACTAAAACGTCCCCTGGATTTCACAACAAGGGCTTCAGGGACAATCATGTCAAAAAAAGTTCTAGGGTTGGTTTTTCCTAGGTTAGCCTATCTTTATGAAGTGATGTAAAGGGAAAATATACCCTCTCCCATTCCAGTTGAATGTATTTTGTCCATTTTAAATCGAAATGCTTAAATGTATGAAGGCATTAATTATGGTTGTCATCAAACCTGAAAGAGCATATCAAATTTCTCTGACTAGGAACTAAATGTCTTTTCCTTCTGTGAATTATGGATCTAGCATGTAAAACAATTTGGCATGCCATTTTTAATAACCTAGGGTAAGGAGCAAATCCCAAGAAAGGGATAATCAGAAACCCCATACCCACTGGCTACAAAGTACAGAAGTCAAATGCAATGGTTCAATATATTAAGAACTTACTTTGAAATGATTTGAATAAAAGGATATAAGGTTATTTCGCAGATTGTAGGCCATATGGGCCTTTTTACACATATGAAGGGCAGGCAATGTGTTAGGAAAGTGACATTTCCTTTTCCGGGCCTTTCTTTGAGTCAGAAATATTATTCATCTCATCTTATATAAAAGATGAGCCCTTTCAAAGCCAGGGGCTATTAACCCTTACATAAAGATGATTAACCTTATCTAACCCTAAAACTTTATCTTAAACTCTATCTAGAAATGAATTTCATCTAGGTTAAACAACTTGCAAAGTTAACAAGATTTTCAGTTTCTTAATGTTATCTGGGTGAAATCAATTACTTTATGAAGTATGATTTCTTCTACACTCAAAATAGCTAAGCTTTGGATTCTATATATAGCATACTGTTCTACAATGCTGGATTGCATTGTTGCCATTATAAAACACTTTGGAAAATATAATTGTGAAGAAACAGAAGCTAAGGGATCTGCAATATCATGAGACGCTTCAGTTCAGTTGTCTCTCAGTTGTGTCTGACTCTTTGTGACCCCATGAACCACAGCACGTCAGGCCTCCCCGTCCATCACCAACTCCCGGAGTTTACCCAAACTCATATCCATTGAGTCGGTGATGCCATCCAGCCATCTCATCCTCTGTCGTCTCCTTTTCTTCCTGCCCTCAATCTTTCCCACCATCAGGGTCTTTTCCAATGAGTCAGCTCTTTGCATCAGGTGGCCAAAGTATTGGAGTTTCAGCTTCAACATCAGTCCCTCCAATGAACACCCAGGATTGATCTCTTTTAGAATGGACTGGTTGGATCTCCTTGCAGTCCAAGGGACTCTTAAGAGTCTTCTCCAACACCACAGTTCAAAAGCATCAATTCTTCAGCACTCAGCTCTCTTTATAGTTCAACTCTCACATCCATACATGACTGCTGGAAAAACCATAGCCTTGACTAGATGGACCTCTGTTGACAAAGTAATGTCTCTGCTTTTTAATATGCTGTCTAGGTTGGTCATAACTTTCCTTCCAAGGAGTAAGCGTCTTTTAATTTCATAGATGCAATCACCATCTGCAGTGATTTTGGAGCCCCCCAAAATAAAAAATAAAGTCAGCCACTGTTTTCACTGTTTTCCCATCTATTTGCCATGAAGTGATGGGACTGGAGGTCATGATCTTCGTTTTCTGAATGTTGAGCTTTAAGCCAAATTTTTTACTCTCTTCTTTCATTTTTATCAAGAGGCTCTTTAGTTCTTCTTCACTTTCTGCCATAAGAGTGGTGTCATCTGCATATCAGAGATTATTGATATTTCTCCTGGAAATCTTGATTCCAGCTTGTGCTTCATACGGCCCAGATGCTTACTAAGTTACTAAAGACTTTGTTGTCCTCAGGTAACATTCCTAGTATCCACTCATAAGGTAATAGTGATTCCTATTTTATCACATCCTATCACACTGAATAGATTTGGATATATGCATCAGCATTTATCTTATAGTCCGGTATCTGGCTGATTTACTCCTAATTCTTGCTTGGCTTTAGACTGGATACCATGTTTCATTTCATTACGGAACATTTCCCATCAATGTTAAATAAATGCTTCTAGGGTTATATAACATCAAAATTCAATGGTGCTTGGGCTTCCCTGGTGGCTCAGCTGGTAAAGAATCCTCCTGCAATGTGGGACACCTGGGTTTGATCCCTGAGTTGAGAAGATCCCCTGGAGATGGGAACAGCTACCCACTCCAGTATTCTGGCCTGGAGAATTCCATGGACTATATAGTCCATGGAGTTTGCAAAGAGTCAGACATAACTGAGTGACTTTCACTTCACTGGCAGTGTTAACCCTCTGTTGCTGTTGTTATTGCTGTTGAGTCACTAAAATGTGTCCAATTCCTTGTTACCTTGTGGACTGCAACATGCCAGGCTTCTCTGTCCTTTGCTATCTCCTGAGTTTGCTCAAACTTACATTCATCAAGTCGGTGATATGATCTAAACATTTTGTCCTCTGTTGTCCCCTTCTCCTTCCCTCAATCTTTCCCAGCATCAGGGTCTTTTCCAATGAGTTGGGTCTTTGCATCAGATGGTCAAAGTAATGGAGCTTCAGCTTCTGCATCAGTCTATCCAATGAATATTCAAGACTGATTTCCTTTAAAATTGACTGGTTTGATCTCCTTGCACTACAAGGGACTCTCAAGAATCTTCTCCAACACCATAGTTCAAAAGCATCAGTCCTTTGGTGTTCAGCCTTCTTTACAGTCCAACTGTCACATCTGTACATGACTGCTGGAAAAACCACTGCTTTGACTCTATGGATCTTTTTTTCATGTCTAAAAATAATTCTGCTTACCTTCATCATTGCCACTGAGAGAGGTTCAAACTGCAATAGTCTTGGTTTGGGGCTTCCCTGTAGTCTAGTAAAGACCCTGCCTGCTATGCGGGAGACCTGGGTTTGATCTTTGGGTCAGGAAAATCCCTGGAGAAAGGAATGGCCACCCACTCCATTATTCTTGCCTGGAGAATTCCATGGACAAATGTGCTATAGTCCATGAGGTCTCAAAGAGTCAGACACAACTGAGCAACTAACACATTGTTGCCAACTGAATTGCCATCTAGGTGTTTACATTAAACCTTTTCTTTCAGATTAACCCCCAATCCTTCTTTAATTTTCCTCCTCTGCATTATCCAGGGCTTCCTTTAAATTCAGGGTTCATGTCCAGTTCCTACCTGAACTTTAAGGCATTAATTCACTTTTTTGAACCTCATTTCCAGTTTTTCCAATCAGTCCAACATGATTTTGAAACATGTCTATATTTGCTTTGTACTCCTTCCATTCATTGATCTTGTAACCATGCCTCCTTTCATGTTTATGTTTCAATGAGCCTGTGATCATCTTACCGTTCTGTCACTAATGCCCATGGCTAAACTCATATCTTCAAGCTGATACCACAGTATGCGACAACAGATATATAGCAGAATTGAGTATAAAGAGAAAGAGACTGGCATTTAAGGCAGCTGGGGGAAGTGACCAGAATCATAGACAGGAAAGTTTGGGACAGGTACAGAGTCTGGGAATTCATTTAATTTGATGAAGTATATGTAACTGACAGAATGTGGTCCACTGGAGAAGGGAATGGCAAACCACTTCAGTATTCTTGCCTTGAGAACCTCATGAACAGTATGAAAAGGCAAAATGATAGGATACTGAAAGAGGATCTCAGGTCAGTAGGTGCCCAATATGCTACTGGATATCAGTGGAGAAATAACTCCAGAAAGAATGAAGGGATGGCGCCAAAGCAAAAACAATACCCAGCTATGGATATGACTGGTGATGGAAGCAAGGTCCGATGCTGTAAAGAGCAATATTAACCTGGAATGTCAGGTCCATGAATCAAGGCAAATTGGAAGTGGTCAAACAGGAGATGGCCAGAGTGAACATTGACATTCTAGGAATCAGTAAGAGAGCTCCAGAAAAACACCTACTTCTGATTTATTGACTATGCCAAAGCCTTTGACTGTGTGGATCACAATAAACTGTGGACAATTCTGAAAGAGATGGGAATACAGACCACCTGACCTGCCTCTTGAGAAACCTATATGCAGGTCAGGAAGCAACAGTTAGAACTGAACGTGGAACTACAGACTGGTTCCAAATAGGAAAAGGAGTATGTCAAGGCTGTATATTGTCACCCTGCTTATTTAACTTATATGCAGAGTATATCATGAGAAATGTTGGGCTGGAAGAACACAAGCTGGAATCAAAATTGCTGGGAGAAATATCAATAACTTCAGATATGCAGATGACACCACCCTTACGGCAGAAAGTGAAGAGGAACTAAAAAGCATCTTGATGAAAGTGAAAGTAGAGAATGAAAAAGATGGCTTAAAGCTCAACATTCAGAAAACGAAGATCATGGCATCTGGTCCCATCACTTCATGGGAAATAGATGGGAAACAGTAGAAACAGTGTCAGACTTTATTTTTCTGGGCTCTAAAATCACTGCAGATGGTGATTGCAGCCATGAAATTAAAAGATGCTTACTCCTTGGATGAAAAGTTATGGCCAACCTAGATAGCATATTGAAAAGCAGAGACATTACTTTGCCGACTAAGGTCCTTCTAGGCAAGGCTCTGGTTTTTCCAGTGGTCATGTATGGATGTGAGAGTTGTACTGTGAAGAAAGCTGAGGGCGGAAGAATTGATGCTTTTGAAGTGTGGTGTTGGAGAAGACTCTTGAGAGTCCCTTGGACTGCAAGGAGATCCAATCAGTCCATTCTGAAGGAGATCAGCCCTGGGATTTCTTTGGAAGGAATGATGCCAAAGCTGAAGCTCCACTACTTTGGCCACCTCATGAGAAGAGCTGACTCGTTGGAAAGGACTCTGATGCTGGGAGGGATTGGGGGCAGGAGGAGAAGGGGACGACAGAGGGTCAGATGGCTGGATGGCATCACTGACTCGATGGACGTGAGTCTGAGTGAACTCCGGGAGTTGGTGATGGACAGGGAGGCCTGGCGTGCTGCGATTCATGAGGTTGCAAAGAGTTGGACACAACTGAGCAACTGAACTTACTGACTGATATAACTGAAAGTATATTCTGAAAGAAAGTCTTTAACCTTAGTTTTTCTGTATTTTCACCTTTGCTTAAGAAACTTTTACAGGTAATCAGTTATAGGGCATTTGGGTCTTCAAGAAAGCTGAACACATGAATTTAAATTGCTTGTTTTGATTATTCATTCTCATACTGACAAATGAACACCCACATACACATGCACCAGATAATTTCTTCCCAAAATATTTAGCTGCCTTTCCTGGAGTGTAAGGAACTAAAAAATGAAATGCCCTGAATATAAAAGGAGAAGGAAATGGCAACCCACTCCCGTATTCTTGCCTGGAGCATCCCATGGACAGAGGAGCCTGGAGGGCTACAGTCAGTGGGGTCGCACAGAGTCAGACACAACTCAAATGACTAAGCAGCAGATAGAAGACAGATGGAAAAACATTGCCCATACAAAAGTACAGGGGAAAATATCTAGGAAATCAATGCAGTTTATAAACTGTATATGTTCTTGGTACAAATTTTCTCCATTAAGAGTGGAAGCAAGAAATAAATACATTCAGCATTGTTCAGACACCAGTGAAAACCCGTTTGGGAATTTAAACGTGGGCTCCACAATATTCAGATATTGTACACTGTGGGACCTTAGAAAGAGTAGAAGTAAATGTCATAAATGCTTTCCAGAATAAAGATTGCTTGATGCTGAAATCATTTCTGCCAAAGGCAAGGATTAAGATAGCTAGGTTTCCATTTTGAACCTCTGCTGAACAGTGGTAAGCAGAAATACGAATTTAAAAGAGTATCAGTAGTTTCTTTAATTTTTACATTTATGGCTATAAAAAAATTACATGAAAATGAAACTAGGATCCCATGCAGTAGCCATTTATTACAAAAGAAAATGGGACAAAAATTACTTTGGGTCAGGTTGTTCTTGAAAATTCCTGTTATTTATAAATTGTCACTTTAAATAAGGGACTGATTCCATAAAGTGGGGAGACTATTGTAAAACATTAAGACACACATAACTACATGTCAATTGGTCCCCACAGATTTTCAACTTTATCTAGAGTTTGACATGTTGACAATTTCTTTTATTGTAATTCAATTCACGAGTCAAGATACTGACCAGAAATTGTTTTAGGTGAATAATGCTGAATATTTTATTATAAAAGGAAAATGTTTCCTACAACAATCCAAGATAAGGAAAGGAATGACCCATTGACCCTGCTGCTGCTGCTGCTAAGTCGCTTCAGTCGTGTCCGACTATGCGCGACCCCATAGACGGCAGCCCACCAGGTCCCCCTGTCCCTGAGATTCTCCAGGCAAGAACACTGGAGTGGGTTGCCATTTCCTTCTCCAATGCATGAAAGTGAAAAGTGAAAAGTGAATGTGAAGTCGCTCAGCCATGTCCGACTCTCAGCGACCCCATGGACTGCAGCCTACCAGGCTCCTCTGTCCATGGGATTTTCCAGGCAAGAGTACTAGAGTGGGTAGCCATTGCCTTCTCCTAATGACCTTACCAGTGTGAAAATTTTCATGAATAATTATGGACTTTGGACTAGTAGCGCCAGCTAGGAACCATCAAAATTGGATTTAGCACTTCTTCATGTCCAATATACCTGTGAAATTTTAAATCAAATGTATAAAAGTTCTGTAATCATTGTTCAATTGACTAAGTATGGGAGAGAATTATATCTACATAACAAACATCATTTGCTGGATACATATTATGTGCTATTATATGTATAATGGGATGGTGATGGTCTTAAAACAATCCTGCAATGCGGGTATTATTATTTAAATTTTACATACAAGAAGATTGAGACCCAGAGAGTTTAACTGACTTCTCCAAGTTAACACTAGCAGGACAAAGCTAAGATTCACATCAAGTCTGGTATGAAGATTGCAGGCATGGTGTTTTTTTTCTCCAAACTCCATACTGCCTTTCAAAATTGGCTCTACAATCTAAAACCACTTATATTTACAATTAAATCTTTTAAACTGCACCAAGTATATTCACAATTGGTTATTATGTGTTTGCCTTTAAATTCAATGAATCACAAAATGTATTTTTTATATTGAGTGGGAAAGTAAACAAGATTATTGCTTAATTAAGCCATTATTGAGGAGGGCCTGGCAACACACTCCAGCATTCTTGCCTGGAGAATCCCATGGAGAGAGGAGCCTGGTGGGCTGCAGTCTGTGGGTCGCAGAGTTGGACACTTCTGTAGTGATTTAGCATGCATGTATGCAAGCCATTATTACCCAGAAGCAACAAAGAGCAACTGGATTGTAAACTTCTTAAGTGTTAACATTATCCTGCCTATTGTACACTAAATAACTATTTGAAGTTTGTGTATGTATGTTTGTATAAGTGAAGTTTTGAAGACCTTGTTCTGTTACTTTCACTGGAAAGAAGATAAGCTTAGGTACAGGTCAAAACTGCATCGTGATTCCTACGCAGGAAACAATGCAGAATACAGTTGGAATTATTGAGTAGCTGTATCCTTGAAGAACTGCATATGGTAGGGAGTTCCATGGGACAGCCATGTGGTGGGAAGGAATTATACATCCTAGAGGGAGCACTGAAGTATGTATAGGTTCTTACTTTCCAGTTTATCTGGATTTTTTTTTCCTCCCCTTAATCATTGTATAACTTGCATCAGTAATAAAGTAGAGGACTATTGACTGAGGAAGTGTGCTACACCAAGTTAAAGATATTTATAAAAATCACTTATTTTGGACAATATGCTGCTGCTGCTAAGTCGCTTCAGTCGTGTCCAACCCTGTGTGACCCCATAGACGGCAGCCCACCAGGCTCCCCCGTCCCTGAGATTCTCCAGGCAAGAACACTGGAGTGGGTTGCCATTTCCTTCTTCATTGTCCTAGTCTAGTTTTTAGCATTGATTTTCACATATAGATTTGTTTAATGGCTTGATTACTCTCTTCGTTTTTGACTCCATTTTTGTCTTTTTCATCTCTTTTTTCTTGCTCTTTTCTCAATATAACTGTGTGAGTTTCTTTGGGTGTTCTTGGCTGTGGTTTAACCGTTAGTCTTGGGGTTTTGTGTTCTGTGCTGTGTGGCCTGTGAAGTTTTGGAGCTACAGTAAGGGATTGGGCCTTAACTCCTGAGATGGGAGACCCGAGTACAGGACTTAGGAGCAAGAGACCTCCCAACCATGGAACATTTGGACAATGTAGGCAAGATGATTCCTGAAATGGAGAAACAAGCTCCTCTTATAAGGCTGATTAGAGTATGTCCTAGAGAACTGTGGGTCAGAGGTGGAGAGACACTCTTTCTGTCATTTTTAAAGCTCTGTTCATCTGTGATGAAAGGCATACTGTATTTGGAAAGTGAATGAAATTTTTAATTTTTCTTCCCTTCAAGTTTGATTTTATTTGGTCTTGTCTTAGAGAGTTAGAGGGTAATGTGCCAGCTGTTATAAGCCTCATTTTCTACAGAGAAGTGAATCCTTACATCACAATAAAAAGAACTGCAGGTTCAGTGATGTTTTATAAAGATGAAATATTAGCATAAGCATGATAACACCAAAATTAATCAAGGCAGTTATAACTGACACAAAATAGAAAGGAGTATTTCAGTATGCAATGAGAATGATGAAGGGCTTTTTCAAACAATAAAATATTTTAATTAACAAATATCTGTGAGAGGAGGCATGACTCTCCCAGTTTGGCCTGAAATGATGGTTGTATTGTCAATGTCTTCATTTGTTTCCAGACTCAATATTAAGTTGTACTGATTATTTATAATATTTTCTTCCTTTCAATTCCTACCATATATTTAGGTTTTAAACAACACAAATTTATTATCTTACAGTTGTGGACATCAGAAGTCTGCCTGAGTCTTCCTGGGCTGATTAGAGGTGTCATGAGAGCAACATTCCTTCTGGAGGTTCCAGGTAAGAGTCAGTTTTCTTTAATCTTCCCCCTTCTAGAGACTGTTTGGGCTTCCCTGGTGGTTTAGTGATAAAGAACCCACCTGCCAGTGTGGGAGAGTCAGGTTCTATACCTGTGTCAGGAAGATTCCCTGGAGAAGGAAGTGGCAGCCCACTCCAGTATTCTTGCCTGGAGAATTCCAAGGACAGAGGAGCCTGGACAAAAGAGTCAGACACGACTTAATGACTAAACAACAAAGAGGTTGTTTAGATTTTTTGGCCCATGGCTCATTCTTCTCTCTTAAAGCCAGTAAATAGGATATTTAAATCTCTCTCCTGATCTTGACCCTCCTGCCTCCTTTTACCCTTTCATAAGGAACTCTGTGAATGTGTGCTAAGTTGCCTCCATCATAACCAACTCTTTGTGACCGCATGGACTGTAGCCTGCCAGGCTCCTCTGTCCACGGCATTTCCCAGGCAAGAATACTAGAGTGGGTTGCCATGCCCTCCTCCGGGGATCTTCCAACCCAGGGATCAAACCTGCATCTCTTATATCTCTTGCATTGGGAGGCTGGTTCTTTGTCACTAGTGCCACCTGTGAAGTCCTAAGGAGCCCTGTTCAGTGCAATTCAGTTCAGTCAGTCAGTCGTGTCCGACTCTGCGACCCCATGGACTGCAGCATGCCAGGCTTCCCAGTCCATCACCAGCTTCCGGAGCTTACTCAGACTCAAGTCCATTGAGTTGGTGATGCTATCCAACCATCTCATCCTCAGTCATCCCCTTCTCCTCCTGCTTTCAATCTTTCCCAGCATTGGGTCTTTTCCAATGAGTCAGCTCTTCGCATCAGGTGGCCAATGTATTGGAGTTTCAGCTTCAGCATCAGTCCTTCCAATGAATATTCAGGACTGATTTCCTTTAGGATCAGCTGGTTGGATCTCCCTGCAGTCCAAGGGACTCTCAAGAGTCCTCTTCAACACCACAGTTCAAAAGCATCAATTCTTTGGCGCTCAACATTCTCTACAGTCCAACTCCCATATCCATACATGACTACTGGAAAAACTACAGCTTTGACCAGATGGACCCCTGTTGGCAAAACAATGTCTCTGCTATGCTGTCCATGTTGGTCATAGCCCCTCCTCCAAGGAGCAAGCGTCTTCTAATTCCATGGCTGCAGCCACCATCTGCAGTGATTTTGGAGCCCAAGAAAATAAAGTCTCACTGTTTCCATTGTTTCTCCTCTATTTGCCATGGAGTGATGGGACCAGATGCCATGATCTTAGTTTTCTGAATGTTGAGTTTTAAGGCAACCTTTTCACTCTCCTCTTTCACTTTCATCAAGAGGCTCTTTAGTTCCTCTTCACTTTCTGCCAGAAGGGTGGTGTCATCTGCATATCTGAGGTTATTGATATTTCTCCCGGCAATCTTGATTCCAGCTTGCTCTTCATCCAGCCTGGCATTTTGCATGTTGTACTCTGCATATAAGTTAAATAAGCAGGGTGACAATATACAGCCTTGACGTACTCCTTTTCCTATTTGGAACCAGTCTGTTGTTCCATGTCCAGTTCTAACTGTTGCTTCTTGACCTGCATAAGGATTTCTCAGGAGGCAGGTCAGATGGTCTGTTATCCCCATCTCTTTCAGAATTTTCCACAGGTTGTGGAGATCCACACAGTCAAAGACCTGGCATAATCAATAAAGCAGAAGTAGGTGTATTTCTGGAACTCTCTTGCTTTTTTTTTCATCCATTGTATGCTGGCAATTTGATCTCGGTTCCTCTGCCATTTCCAAATCCAGCTTGAACATCTGGAACTCTGTAGGGCCATTCAAATTATCCAGAATAATCTCCCCATTTCAGGATGCATGATTTAATCACACCTGCCAAGTTTTTTTTGGCATGTCCATTACACGTGGACATCACTTTTTATTCTGCCTACCAGAGCCCACCATCTGACCCCAAAGATTTAGATCTTTCCCACATGCAAAATGCATTCACTCTATCGTAACATCCCTAAAAGTTACAGCTCATTACAGCATCAACTCAAAGTTCAACGTCTTATCTAAATTATAAGATGAAAAGTTCCAAATCTCATCACTTAAAGCACCCACATCAGATATGGTCTGCTGCTGCTGATGTAAGTATTCTGTAACAAAACATACCCTTTCCCTCATTGCCCTCATCAGCACTTGTTTACTTTCACATTTCTACTAACAGTCTGTTCAAGGCAATCTAGACTTTTAAAACAGTGCTCCTCAGAATTCTTTCCGCTTCTTCCTATTGCTTAATTGTAAAGGCTCTTCTCATTTGTAGGTACTTTTTACAGAAGCATTCCATTTCTGGGTACCAACATCTATATTATTTTCCTATTGTTGTCATAGTAAATTATCACTAATTTAGTGGATTAAAACAAAATAGCTTTATTATCTTGCAGTCATTACTATTACTTTACATCATAATCTACTGCTTCAGTCTTAGATTACTGAATAAATATTCTTCTAATTGCTCTTTTTGCCTCTGCATTAAAAAAAAAGAAAACTTCACTGCCACCATCAACAAAAACAATAGCAGTTATAATAGAAAGTGTTCAAACTATTGAGAGACAGCAGTTATAATAAAAAATGTTCAAACAATTGAGAGCTCATATCTGTTCCATATAATGACCTGATATAGTAAGTAATATTCATGTGGGCATCCCAGATGGGGCTAGAGGTAAAGAACTCATCTGCCAATGCAGAAGACATGAAAGATGCAGATTTGATCCCTAGGTGTGGAAGATCCACTGGAGGAGGGCACGGTAACTCACTCCAGTCTTCTTGCCTAGAGAATCCCATGGACAGAGGAGACTGGTGGGCTACAGTCCATGGAGTCACAAAGAGTTGGACAGTAGTGGGTATGTACGCACGAGCACATTCATATCTCACTCTACCCTTAAAGAAATTGAGGCAAAACAAGATCAAGGAACTTGCCCAAATCGTAAGCTTTGTAGTTGTGTGAATGACAAAATATTGCCCGCCATGTCAGAAACAAAGGATGCCATTACACGTCAATTACTACCACCCCTAGCAGTGCACCCTGAGGGGACTCAGGAAGTGGAAGAACAGGATACTGGCCCTAGAGAGTTAACGTGCATATCAAAGGAATGATTTCAATGAAACCAACTCTTGTGTCTTCTTATACACAGAAAAGGGCTAGGGACTTCCGTGGTGGTTCAGTGATTAAGAATCTGCCTTCCTCTGCGGTGCAAGTAGGTTCCATTGCCGGTCGGGAAGTAAGAACCCACATGCTTCAGGGCAATTAAGCCTGTGCACAGCAACTAGAGAAAGTCCTTGACCCAGCAAAGATCCAGCACAGCCAAAATTTTAAAAAAATGAAAAAGAAAAGAGCTAAATTCATTCACTTGACATATGTCATTTTCTTAATCAACAGTAATCTTTTGATGTTTCCCCTACCTGGTCTTTGTTGCAAAAACCTCTATATATCCTGTCCTCCCTTACCTTTTTGGAGCAGTCCCTCAGAGCTATTTTGAGAAGCTGTCTTGAGGATCCTGGTGGGCACTTGTGCAAAGGGTCACAAAGAGTCAGACACAACTAAGCGACTAAGCACACACACATTTCTGGGCTTAAGTCCACAGAAAATCCACCAAATTTTAGATTGTACATTTTTTTCAGTCCATAGGTGGATGAATTTCTAATTCCCCACAAAAAGAATTGTCTTCCTGAAAGATAGCTTTCAACTCTTGAATATTATTATTTTCCCCCTTTAAAACAAAACCCAAATTGAGCTATAATATTGACCAAATGTTGATCATTACACTCAACTCCAATCATATATGGGGCTTCCCTGATATTCAGTTGGTAAAGAATCCACCTGCCATGCAAGAGACCCTGGTTTGATTCCTGGATCAGGAAGACCCTGGGAAGAAGGGATAGGCTACCCACTCCAGTATTCTTGGGCTTCCCTTGAGGCTCAGCTGGTAAAGAATCTGCCTGCAAAGCCGGAGACCTGGGTTCAAAGCGGGAGACCTGGGCTCAATCTCTGGTTTGGGAACTGGCAATGGCAAACCACTCCAGTACTATTGCCTGGAAAATTCCAGGGACAGAGGAGCCTGGTAAGCTGCAGTCCATGAGGTCACTAAGAGTCGGAAATGACTAACTGACTTCACTTTCACGTTTCACTTTCATGCATTGGAGAAGGAAATGGCAACCCACTCCAGTGTTCTTGCCTGGAGAATCCCAGGGATGGGGAAGCCTGCTGTCTATGGGGTCACACAGAGTCGGATGCGACTGAAGCGACTTAGCAGCAGAGAAGGTAAAGGCTACCCACTCCAGTATTCTGGCCTGGAGAATTCCATGGACTGTACAGTCTGTTGAGCGGCAGAGTAGGACACGACTGAGTAACTTTTCAGTTTCACTTTTTTCCAGTCGTATATAATTGCTATTCTCTAAACATCCTACACTTTCACCTCTATTTTTTGTCCTTTTGAAATTCTTACTTTGGAAGATATTCCTTCAGTTTTCTTTACCTTCAATCTCCATTTTAAACCCCATCACCTTTGTGACATCTCCTGTTATATCAGGTCCCACAATGATTAATACCTCTACCATTCACTTAGCCAGCAGTCACACCTATTCTGTGATTTTTAAAAATACATCATAGGTTTATTTCTTCTTTGGATTGCCATAAAAATATTACAAGTCTTTTATTTTCCAAATAGATTATATATTTGTTAAGAATTAACAGAGTATACTGCCTAACAAACATTTAACAACCATTTAAAGTTGGTGTGTGTGTGTGTGTGTGTCTAGGCAAAAATTCAAAAATCTTATTTTAGAATAACATCCAAAAGATAAAGCATTATGGTTCCATAGCACTAAGTCATTTGTATCTTCCTTTTTTGGTAGTTTATTTTTATAAATGCTGTATGCTGAATTGTTGTAAGTATCTTATAAATTGAAGTTGGCTGTTTCCACTTCTGATATTATTTTCTTCATCACAGAACTTTTCTGACTGTGTCTTTCATAACAGCATGCAGTTCAGTAAAGCTCATAGGATAGCAAGAGGAAAATAAAAATATTTTGGCATTAGAGAACATAATTTAAATTAATCTTCCATAGACTATAACATGAAATTTCATTCAGTGCCCTTTAGAGCAGTGATTCTCTAATCATGGCCATGACCTTTCATTAAATGTTCTCTGCATTCATCAATAGCAGACATAATTCCATCAATATCTAAAGGTGATTTAAGAAAGAAAAAAAATTGCATATGTAAAGCCTGTAAGCTGATGGTTAGCTTCCAAAGTGCAGGTTTGAACTTTTGTTCTTATTCTTTGTGTGAAAGAATAAACATCTCAGAGCACGTTTTCCCCATTGAAAAGCATTTATTGGGTGCTTAATACATGGAGAACACTTGCATGTGCTAGAAGACATAAATATATATTAAGAGTTTTTCCCAAAGAACATGCTTTTGTAGAAGAAAGAAATGTTTCAGTAACTATTTAAAATATGTCATAGTGTTTTGAGGGCTTTCCAAGTGGTGTTAGTGGTAAAGAACCTGCCTGACAATGCAAGAGGCCTAATAGATGTGAGTTCGATCCTGGCGTAGGGAAGACCCCCTGGAGAAAGGCATGGAAATCCACTCCAGTAGGGAAGACACGCTGGAGAAGGGCATGACAACCCACTCTAGTACTCTTGCCTGGAGAATCCCATGGACAGGGAAGCCTGGCAGGCTGCAGTCCATTGAGTCACAAAGAGTTGGACATGACTGAAGCGACTTAGCAGGCACTCACAAAGTATTTCAAGCATGATTATGCACATACAAATAAATGACCCTCAGGATTCCAGAAAAAAGCAGAAGGGAATGAAAACTGGATCATTTAAAATAGTTTATTAAAGGATGATTTACATCCTTTGTGAGTGGGATGTAAAGAAAGGCAAGATAGAACTGTTTCCACCTTTGACTTGAAGAGATGAGATAAAGAGTGGAATTGGTCGCTGGAACTCAGAGGAGTTTTAAATTCAATTTTAAAGAATATTTTCTCGTATTATAAGGGAAACAGGTAGACTCCAGAAAAGAAGCCAAGGGAATAAATATTCCAACCACACCTCCCTCTTCCCTCTGTTCTCCTGCCATCATTCAATGATGGCTGATCCCAAGTGGCATTCAGAGGAGAGAGAGTCCATCCAGGTAGCTCCAGTGCACAGGCACCATGGAGAAGGAAGGAGAGCGGGTCTGGAGGAGCATATGGAAATCAGTCATCACAAATTCTCAAAAGCATAAAGGAACAAATGGTTAGTTACTGATGGATGATAGGAGAAAATGGGACCTTAGGAGATGAATGATATTTTATCTAGAAGAACAGGTAGGTACCAGAATAACATGTAAAAGGAAATATCAATATAGAAGAAAAGACATCACAATGTATAAGTTTATGGAGTATTGGGTTATTATTCAGAGTGCTGCTACAAATAAAATTTCGAATGTTTGTATAAGTACCAGGATGAAAACCTGGCAATCCGAGTGTCAGCTACAAATTAGCACTTTCCATCTACCTCTACAAGGATTAAATCATGAGCTGCTGCAACTGTTGACTTTCAACACCCCCTTAAAGGAGCTCAGGGTAGAGAGCAGAAATGAGGTGTTCTGTGCTCTGGGAAAAACTGGCAGAATATATCTTCAGATAGATATTTTTGGGAGCAATTTTATGAGCCCGATTCTTGTATCTCCCCATATCTAGAAACCACTAAAATCCTTCATGGTGACAATTGCTCTTCATGACTAGCAAAGCCATCTGCAAAAAATATGTAATATGTGCTTGACTGCATATACTCCTGCTTCACCCAAATCCCCTATATTCTGACCTTTCCCTCTGTCTCTTTGCAGCAGTTTCTCAGTGGTATCTGAGGTGCTGTCTCCCAGGGTATAGTCCTCATTTTGCCTCCAGTAAAACTTAACTTGCAGCTCTCATGTTGTGCTTTTTTTTTTCAAGTCAGCAAAGGCTTTTGTTACTTTAGATAACATACAAATTAACATCTTCAGTTCCTATCATTTTAAAGGTCTTTCATGTATGTAAATAAATCAGTTTAATTTTTTGGAATCCTAAGGTAAAGTGATGTTTCAGGTAAATATCATATATTTGTTTTATTCAATTTTTTACTCCTGGAGCTTGAAATAATTTGAAACTGCCCTTTAAGATTCTTCTCATTGTTCCAGTCTGTTTTCTATGTTTTTCTGCCTCATTCCAAAATCTTCTTGTTCTGGGGAATTCTGGAGGTAGAGGAAAGGTAGTTGGAAGGATTTTGTGTAGGAAGGGATAAGATACAATGGATACTGGAGGTGGGAAGGGAAATAGAGGATGGGGAGAGGGAAAATGGTGGAGAAGAAGAGAAGAAGGAGAGAAAAGACATGGAGATTAAGATAGGAAGAGAAGGAAGGTGGAGGAGATGGTGTTGCTCTGGGGTGAAAAGATCAGGACTTCGAAGTAAGGTACGTTTTGGGATCAGATTGGAAATTACCATTTACCAACTGTTTGACCTTGGAGAAATTTCATTATAAAAATGGAAAGCATGATAATAAAAATCCAAGATACTATGAAAAGTAAATGTGATTTCACATGTGATAGGTCTGAGCATATGAAAAGGCACTAATTTCCCTTCCTTTTATTTACTTTCTTTTTTTTAAGCCACCACATGGAATTATTGATTCTGAATTTAGCCCTGACATTGCTACTGATCTGATGTGGAACACACTATAACATCCATGCCCGTGACAAAGGCTGTAAGACACCCAGTATTTGGAATTTAATCCAGACTCCCTTTTTGAGTTTGAGTCTCAGGTTGTAGGAAATGAAACACCAGCAGCAGAATCGACAAAGGATTATTTTAATTAACAACCCCTAAGCTATCATCAAGTAGTTAATAGAGTTAACTATGAAAATTAAATTCCAGGAAAATAGAGGTTGTTATTCAAAGGGACACTACCTTGTCTGAAAAGGAAAGAAAAACAGGTAAGAATGACTGGTGTTTTGTAGAATACTTTGTGCTAAAATTCACCTTCTCAGTTTATAAATAATGATGAGCACAGCATCAGTGGGCAAACCCTGATGATTCCTTGTGATGTTGTGGAGTTGCTCTGGATACTGCCTCCTAAGGGCACACAAGGGAAAGGCTTGTGGTCCTCCCGTGCTCTTGCTTTCTTTTGAGTAGTTAGCTGAATTTTAAGTAGGGCACATTCAATGCACTGTCACGATCTGGCTTTTTTTGCAGTTCACCTGACTCACCGAAGACAGTTTTCTGGAGAAAGAGTGTCATTATAAAAAGTAATCATTACCTCTATTTTCCTAGCTACAAATAGATTTTATACAGTAAACATTTTATAATAGAGTCTTAGAGACAAACACGTTTTTGTATATGAAATGGCTCAAGTTTGATAGTAAATACATTTGACTAGAAGATGCACATGGCAGTGTTATTTTTAAAGATTAATTTTTAACTTTTGCTGCCGAGAATAAAAGTACTTGAATATGTTTATAGTAGTTGTATTTTGTATCAGTAGTGTTTCAAATACACTATCAATTTTTTTTATCTTAATAGACTATGTGTGTTTTAAATATTATTTTCCACATTGAGAATTTAGAGTTGTGTGTTAATTAAAAGTATGCACTATCTGACTTGGCTATTATTCTTTCTTTAATTAAGAAATGAACTTCAGATGTCCACATCCTCCTGCATTGAAATAATCACTGGGAAATTAACTGAACCTAAACATTTAAATGATATTTTCCATGGACCTTATGCTGATAAGTCCCCTCTCTTGGTGAGTGCCACATAATATTAATTCTGCTGATTGTGGGGTCCATCATCTTAAAAAAAGGTTTTTCAGGCAGATATGATTTCAACCCTATTTTATTGCTTTGGATCTTTAACCACATGCTTCGCTTTCCTGTTTTGTGCCATTCGTAGTGCCTTAGGTTTATTTAGACATTTATGGTTTGATAGAATACACTGAATACAAGTTGATCTCTAAACTGCCTTCATTCTAACACAAAGACAAAATACATACGCTAGAAAAGATCAGTATTGCTATTCCAAGGGAAGTGTTACTATCTAGTCAAAGTCATATTTTTGAAATTAAATGTTATTCCAGGCTTCACACCTCACCAGATATTTCTGGGAACAAAGAGGACAATTACAAGCTGCTATTAAGGCAGCGTGAGGCTGTATCAGTACAACTTTTTAAGAGAAAGTGACCCAGGTCACAGACCCTGGTGGAGAATGCATGTTAGTGGTATTGACTTCTCGGTTAGCACTGTCCTAGATATGGCTTGAAAGGAGTAACACAGATGCAACAGACTGCGGCAAATTCTCAAGTCTCACGGACACCTCGTCCCATAATTTGAGTCTGTCAACGCTGATGCTCCTTGATGTTTCTTTCGTAAGGACCCTCTGATGTCAGTGTAGTAGATAAGCCTTTGAGAATTAGAGTATTAGGATACAAGCTATTCAAGACCTGGGATGATGTGCTTGGAAGATGAAACACTTCAATTTAACAAGAATCAGAAACTGGGACTTATAAACAGAAAGAGAACAGGTACAGATCAAGTCCAAATGAATAAACACCCCTTTAAAGAAGGAACAGGGGAAAAACATAAAGGCTGTTGCCCTTCTTAGCCATTTGCTCTAAAGTTTCTGAAAGCTTCATCTTTAATGAGAATTTAAAATTTTATGTAATTATTAAAATTGTGATGTTTAGATAATTATCTATGGGTTTCAAGTTGAAAGCCCAAAGTGGTTTGCTCTTGAAGAATGAAAACAAAAATCATACGTTTCTTTGAATACTTAAACTGAGGTGTGTGCTTAGTCGTTCAGTCATGTCCAACTCTTTGTGACCCCATTGGCTGTAGCCCACCAGGCTCTTCTGTCCATGGGATTCTCCAGGCAAGAATACTGGAGTGGGTAGCCATTCTCTTTTCCAGGGGATCTTGCTGACCCAGGGATTGAACCTATGTCTCCTGTGTTTCCTGAATTGCAGATGGATTCTGAGTCATTGGAGAAGCCCCTCCACACGGTATATATGTGTATAAACATTTTTTACTGAATCACTTCATAACACGTTACAAAAATGGTGATAATTTATCCATATACTTGAACAACTTTCAATATAAAGTGATTCACTTATATAACCAAACATTTATGATAGTTTAATAAAATATCTTCTTTGCAGTATTATTTTAATATGTTTGAGCTTCAGTATCACTTTAATCTAGTGTGATTTCTATTTAGTACTCTTGAATACTATGGAAATAAGGTACAGATGGTGAATTGTTAATATATGTGGGATTCCTAAAGAGTTTAACTCAAATTATTTATATTTCTTAAAGCACAAAACTGAAAATAACTACTGAACTTGAACTAGTAAATTCCTTAACATTCAATGTACTTAAAAAACTAGGCTGGAAAGTGATCGAACTGAGGCACCAAAGTCAGAATTCTTGCTCAGCTATCTGTACATTAGGATGATAATAATAGCAATGACCTCAATAAGCTTGCTCCAGCTTAATGCCTTGAAGAGCCATTTATTCTGCCTCAAATGAACAAGATGATAATTATGATAATAATGGTGTTGGTGATACCTAACACTGCTGCTGCTGCTGCTAAGTCGCTTCAGTTGTGTCTGACTCTGTGCGACCCCATAGATGGCAGCCCACCAGGCTGCCCCGTCCCTGGGATTCTCCAGGCAAGAACACTGGAGTGGGTTGCCATTTCCTTCTTCTACCTAACACTAAGATAGTGCTTTCCATATTCAGGTACCAATCAGAATCTTTTTTATAAATTAAGTCATTTAATAATCATAACTCTGTGAAGTAGGTATTATTATTTCCATTTTATAGAACAGGGAATTGATGAACAAGACATTAAATGACTTGCCTACAATCAGAGCTAGAATACACTAGAGCCAGTTTTCAGATACAAAAAGTGTATATCCCGTGTTTATATTCTTTCCTTTTACTGTTTCTCATAACTGCAGATATTCACTTTGCTGACTTTTTAACCATTTAAAGCTCAGCTAAAATATCACTGACTCAGAGGTGCATACATCCCTTATCAACCAGCCTGAGCTAGTCTTGCCGCATTACCGTTTGCACTTCCACCACCTCTGACTCTCCTATCTTCTTTTCTTTTTAATCCTTTATAGCACTCATCACTATTTAAACCTATCTATCCATTTATCTATTTATCTGTCTTTCTATACACTCAGTCCATGGGGTCACAAAGAGTCAGACACAACTGTGACTGAACAACAAATACACTCCCCCACTCCAGATTGTAAACTTCTTGAACAAACAAAAATTCTGTCTTGTTTAGCATCCTATTTCCAGTACCAATGACTCACACATTACAGATAGTTATTAAATAGCTGTTTAAGAATTTATATTATTGAATAAATAGTTATATTTGTAAATTAGCTAGATTTTCATAAGGATTGCATACAATGGAACACTTAAAAACCATGGGATTTCGAGTTAGCCAAAACTAGGTTTGAGTTTTAGCTCCATCACTTTCCAGATGCATGATCTTTTACTATTGAAATTCTTTAAGCTATTTAACTCCTTAAAATATAAATAAAAACAGTATCTATATTATACAGCTGATTTGAAGCTTTAATACAATGATATTTGTAAACTGACATTATCTTTTACCTATTAATAATAGTCACTCAAATGTTTGCTACACATCTTATACAAAGAGGGATTTACTTGGAATGGAAAGAAGATTGAGAGCTGAAGATTATCTAAGACTGAGGCAGTATCAGATTAATAACAAGAAAAGCCTTGGTATCAAACTAAGTCAAAATGGAAATTGTAAGTTTACTCCATGATGCTGCTACTGCTGCTAAGTTGCTGCAGTTGTGTCCGACTCTAGATGGCAGCCCACTAGGCTCCCCCATCCCTGGGATTCTCCAGGCAAAAACACTGGAGTGGGTTGCCATTTCCTTCTCCAAAGCATGAAAGTGAATAGTGAAAGTGAAGTCATTCAGTCATGTCTAACTCTTAGCGACCCCATGGACTGCCGCCTACCAGGTTCCTCCATCCATGGGATTTTCCAGGCAAGAGTACCAGAGTGGATTGCCATTGCCATCTCCAAGTTGACTCCATAACCATATTCTATTAATACATGTTAGTTTCTAGAAGCCTAATAAATGCTCCCCTTTATTCCTTTAATGGGTTTAGTCCAATAAAGTGATGCACATTGTGATCACAACAGGAGGATGTAACCGAGATGAGGGTCCCAATGCTTTCCTTATACTCCTCCAAAAGTCCCCTCTTAGAAAACTTACCATCTTATATACAAAGTCCATTAAAAAACCAAACCTTCCACCAGATGCTGCAGAAGTTGCTTTGCAGGGTCAGGGCCTGTCCTGGAAAATTACGTGGATGAGGAGAGACTATATGCCTCTTCCAGCCAGCAGATATGAAAGAGAGAGAAAGAAGCAAGTCCTTTTCCCTTTTTAAAATTCACCAATCTTATTGATAAGGTCTCTGTTTAGGAGAAGGCTTGAGGTGGGAGAGGCGGGGACAGTCTTTCCATTCTATTTCCAGGTAGTGGGTGAGAGTAGTTCTCTAACAATTATCTGTTATCATCATTTATGTTGATACCACTTGAAGCCATATATATGTATATAAACGTATATAACCTGGTGGCTCAGTGATAAAGAATCTGCTTGCCAATGCAGGAGACACAAGAGATGTAGGTTCTATCCCTGGGTTGAGAAGATCCCCTGGGGTAGAAAATGGCAACCCACTCCTGTATTCTTGCCTGCAAGACCCCATGGACAGAGGAGTCTGATGGGCTATAGTTCACAGAGCCACAGAGTCACACACGACTGAATGACTGAGAACACACTTAATATACATGTAATGTATTTTTATAGATGTATGGCTTCAAGTGCTCTGACTTGCAAATATACCCACTGTTTACCCTTATCTATAAAGATGTAAATGCCAGATCAATGCTGTGTTTCTAAGGCACGTTAAGTCAATAGCTTCTCATCTCTTGGTTCCTGCCAGTGATATTCTTTGCCTCTGTCTTCAGCAAAGAGAGAAATAAGCAATGTGTGCAGCCTTCAATGCACCAAACTTGAAATTAAAGACTACATTGTTTCAGGCTTGGTACTTTTACAGAAAAAAAAGAAAACAATTTATGTTGTAGTTAAGTGAAGTACATTGTGTTTCACTACAAAGTGTTTTTTTCTTTTTTTCTCAACTAAGTTCCTTGTCATCTTCACAAACTATTTCAAATAAATGAATCTGATAAATTATTATTTTTTTTTAGTTTTTTATTTTTTAAATTTTAAAATCTTTAATTATTTTTTTAAGAAGAGAAAAATATCTGATCAAGATGAATCTTCAGTCAGTTTTTCAGGCAGTCAGGCTGATGGATAAGCCACATCCCTTCCAGGAAGTTTCCTGGGCAAAGCCTGTTGGTGCTACACATGTCACACATTACAGAGACAAAGCTGGCTGCTGCAGGAGAACGGACACTAACTATGGAGCTGATTTTTATTCTCAGTACAAGGAAATGGAATGACATGAAAATATTCTCCCTGGTATAAACATCTTTATCATTAATAGAAAGCTCTCACATTTACAAACATCTCTGGAAATTTCAATGTGCTGACAGATAAGGATTCTGTTTAAAAGCATCTTCAACGTTTTTACTGCCTTTCATTACAGTAAATGTGAATGGAGTGTGCAGTATTGTCACTGGCCATTCACATGGAATGTTCAAGTGGTCCCTCGCCTCTTTAACTAATTAGACATGAGTTGTTAAGTCTTTTTATTATTTTTGAAATTGCTCACATTACTGTGGTAGATTCTGCATAATTTATCCAATTCCACACATTTGAAAACTCTCTCTGTACCAGCCAGGGCATTGCTCACTGCCAATTTGTCACTGGTTTGTTACCATCTCAGGCTGAACTATTTTACAGAAAGATCCATTTGTTTGAATAATGAAGCTTTCCATGAAAAAAGATTTTCCATGTTTTAATCATTAATATTTATATTAAAATACTATATTAAATTTTAACAGACAAAAATAAACAGTATTAAAAAATGTAAACATTATTGATTTTGTAAACTTGTCTCATTATCTTAAAAGCAAAATTTTATCAGGGGATCCTAGTTTGCGAGTCACCTTTTCCAAAAGTATTCCAGTGACTTAAGACTATTTTCCATTTCCTTTTAGTAAAAATAAATTGTTTCCACATAAGATTGCCACGGTATACTTCATTTTGCACAATGCCATGTTAAATGCAATGACTCTTTGGAATCATTTCTTCACATAGACCCTTGGTAACTGAGACCTGCAAAGCAAAGGCACAGTTCCAATATGCCTCAGTTTCAGTTAAACTGTGCTTTCCCTAACAAAGACTGACTGTGGTTTTGACAGTGCAATTTTCCTCTTTAAGTCAGTTGGGTACAATCAAATGTTTCTTATTATTAATCAATGGAAATATTTTTCATTGATGAATTCTCAAATTTGCTAACATATTAGATACATCTAACATTTATAGTTAACAATTTATATACTTTCCATCAACTTTGTTTTATGAAAGTGAAGAATATAATCAGCATTGGCATAGTGCTATTATTTCCTATTATAATGGTCACCTTGGACTTTAAAGTGTATCTGACATTGGGACTCTTTCATTTTGTGCATATGTGTGTTTCTTCTCTAACACTGTTAAATTTGTCTTGAAAACAGCCACAGGATATTTATCACCTCTGACCCACTCATAATTTTTAAAAGTATATCCAAATTTCAGAAGGAAAATCAAGGAAAATTGTAGTTTAATTTAAAAATAATTATTTAAAGATAGTTTTGGACTTCCCAGGTGGCTCAACTCGATCTCTGGATCAAGAAGATACCATGGAGAAGGGAATGGCAACCCACTCCAGTATTCTTGCCCAGAGAATCCCATGGACAAAGGAGCCTGGTGGGCTATTGTCCCTGGGGTCTTAAAGAGTCAGACATGACTGAGCGACTATGCACTCAAGCACCAACAATATTTATTTCTTAAATACAGCGTCTATATCATACGTATTTCTCCTTCAGTGTTTCAAAACACTATGCCCTGTAATTGCTATTCAGTGTGCTTAGCCAAGAAAAATATGTGGTGATATAAGCAAAGCCTCAAAATCTCAAAACCTCAATAAACTAGAAAAGCAAATATAGATAGATTTCATATAATTTAAGCAGTCCCACAGACATTTGAAATCTCTTACTACCAACCATTCTAAGTGATACCAGTCTGTCACGACCTTAAGTGTAATTATTTTATACAATGATTTAACAAGTAGTATAGTGCTGTGGCCCATACTGGGTGCTCAAAAAGTGAACTGGAACTGAACTGATTATTTTGTCTGAACCAAAACATTTAAAATATATTTTTTTCCAGGAAAAAAAAGAGAACTATACAAATGCAAAACAATACAATGGCAATATTCTCAGATTTCATATGAGTCTGATGATATTTTGTTCTTGCATTTATATCTTGGCCATCTATGGCTAATGGTTTCTTTGTTGATTAGGACCTCTTTAGAGGGGGAAAAAAAAAATAAGCACGATAGTCACTTTTTTTGCCCTTTCTAATTTTTCCTTAATATTACTTGTCCATGAGTGCTCGGTGACTCAGTTGTATCTGACTCTGCAGCCTTAGGGATTGTAGCCCACCAGGAGCCTCTGTCTAAGGAATTTTCCAGGCAAGAATATTGGAGTGGGTTGCCATTTCCTCCTCTGATCACCTGTGGAATTATCCTCCTATGAAATAAAAATCTGTAATTAACACTCCTTAGCTTAAAAATCTTTAGTTCCCCTATAAGCAGTGATCTGGGCTTCCCTAGTAGCTTAGCTGGTAGAGAATCTGCCTGGAATGCAGGAGATCCAGTTCAGTTCCTGGGTCAGGAAGATCCCCTGAAGGAGGGCATGGCAGCCCATTCCAGTATTCTCACCTGGAGAGTCCCATGAACAGAGGAGCCTGGTGGGCTACAGTCCATGGGGTTGCAAAGAGTTGGACACAACTGAGGGACTAATCACACATAGTGCAGGCAGTGACCCCCAATGTAAGCATGACATTGAGAAGTGTCTTCTTTCCTCCCTTTTCTTTTCAATCCAATTCTAATGTATATCTCTCTTTTTCTACCCATTTAAATTAAACTCCCACCATACAAAATATCTTTACACTTAGTTATATACTATTTTCTCTGTCTGAAATGCCTTTTTCTCCTTTATCTACCAGGAAAACTTCGACCTGTTTTTCACAACTCAGTGCATATATCACCTTTTCTATGAGACTGACTCTCCTGTCCTCTGTATAGCGATGGTTCTGCTCTTGTTTGGGCACTCATAGACATCTAGGCATATTTCTATTATTTTGTTTATTGTACTATGTTTCCATTTTTTGGTAATCCCACAAGAATTTATAAACTATATATAAAGATAAAATTATAATGGTTTGGACTTTTAAGTATAAAGGATCCTGAATTTCAGTAATGTATATTCCAGTTTCATTGTGAAGTTTGCCCACTGATTCATTTGTTATTAATTAGATACCATCCAATTACATATACTACTCCTTTGAAAGTAAGATTTATAAGCTACTTTTCAAACATAAAAGAACCAGTATTCTCTGTAATATATTTCTGCTCTGACCCTGGATGAACATGCTTTTCTTTCTTTAACAAAGTTATCCATTTCCCAAGACTTTGATAAGGAAAAAGTAAGAACAATTCTTTTTTGTCATCTTGTTTTATTAGCAGTGAAATCAAATGCTCATTGATACTTAGAGGGACAATTATATTTTAAATAAACTTTCTTTTTTAAACTAATGCTATTAACTGTAAGGCTAATGGCAGAAAGTGAAGAGGAACTAAAAAGCCTCTTGATGAAAGTGAAAGAGGAGAGTGAAAAAGTTGGCTTAAAGCTCAACATTCAGAAAACGAAGATCATGGCATCCGGTCCCATCACTTCATGGGAAATAGATGGGAAAACAGTGGAAAGAGTGTCAGACTTTATCTTTTTGGGCTCCAAAATCATTGCAGATGGTGACTGCAGCCATGAAATTAAAAGACGCTTGCTTACTCCTTGGAAGAAAAGTTATGACCAACCTAGATAGCATATTCAAAAGCAGAGACATTACTTTGCCAACAAAGGTCCATCTAGTCAAGGCTATGGTTTTACCAGTGGTCATGTATGGATGTGAGAGTTGGACTGTGAAGAAAGCTAAGCGCGGAAGAATTGATGCTTTTGAACTGTGGTGTTGGAGAAGACTCTTGAGGGTCCCTTGGACTGCAAGGAGATCCAACCAGTCCATTCTGAAGGAGATCAGCCCTGGTATTTCTTTGGAAGGAATGATGCTAAAGCTGAAGCTCCAGTACTTTGGCCACCTGATGCGAAGAGTTGACTCATTTGAAAAGACTCTGATGCTGGGAGGGATTGAGGGCAGGAGGAAAAGGGGACGACAGAGGATGAGATGGCTGGATGGCATCACTGACTCTATGGATGTGAGTTTGAGTGAACTCCGGGAGTTGGTGATAGACAGGGAGGCCTGGTGTGCTGCGATTCATGGGGTTACAAAAAGTCGGACATGACTGAATGACTGAACTGAACTGAAGGTCTCATTAACTCACATATATATGTAGTCAAATAAACTTGGAATAACTGCCTTTTGGGGGAGAAGGATGAATTACTGGAAACAAGTACTGAACTTGGAGTTAGGAACCTGTTTTTTTTTTAGTTGGTCAGTTGTGTCTGACTCTTTGCGACCTCATGGACTGTAGCCTACCATGGGATTTTCCAGGCAAGAGTTGCCATTCCTTTTGCCAGAGGATCTTCCCGACCCAGGGATCGAACCCGGGTCTCCACATTGTAGGCAGACGCTTTATCGTCTGAGCCATTAGGGAAGTCTTAAAGGGAGTTTGCCTGTGTTGAAAGTGAAAGTCACTCAGTCATGTCTGATTATACTGGAGTAGGTAGTCATTCTCTTCTCCAGGGGATCTCCCCAACCCAGGGATCCAACCAGGGTCTCGGGCATTGTGGGCAGATTCTTTAGCAACTGAGCCACAAGGGAAGCCCAATAATACTGGAGTGGATAGCTTATCCCATCTCCAGCGGATCTTCCTGACCCAGGAATCGAACCAGGGTCTCCTGTATTGCAGGCAGATTCTTTACCAACTGAGCTATGAGGGAAGCCCTAGGAACCTGGAATCCAGTTCTAATTACTATCACCAGGTGAACACTCTGCTGTGCTGTGCTCAGTCACAGTGGTGTCCCACTCTGCGACCCTGCCACAGTTGGCCTCTTTGTAGCCCACCAGGCTGCGCTGTCCATGGGATTACTCAGGAAGGGATACTGGAGTGGGTTGCAGTTTTCTTTTCCAGGGGAATCGTCCCAGCCCAAGGATCAATCCCATGTCTCCTTGCACTGGCATGCCGATTCTTTACTGCTGCACCACCTGGGAAGCCTTCAGTCTTATGCAAATCACTTAATCTCTGATATTAGGTTTCCAATGTCAGATCAGAGATGGTAGTTACCAGTTATCTTTCAGCTCGCATATATAATTGTGGTAGATTTAACACATTTCTTTGTATGTATATTAATTGATAAATGTAGATTTCAATAAAAGAAATTCTTTTGTGTAAAAAAGAAAAATACAAGAAACCCAAGTGGAAAAATGAGCAAAGAACATAAGTGAGCACGTCTTGGAAGAGACGAACTGGATGGTTAACAAGAGTATTAATATGAACATTTATACTCATGTTTGCTTAGTCCCTCGGTCACATCTGACTCTTTTTGACCCTATGGTCTGTAGCCCACCAGGCTCCCCTGTCTGTGGGGATTCTCCAGGCAAGGATACTGGAGTGGGTTGCCATGCCCTCCTTCATGGGATCTTCCTAACCCAGATCAAACCCAGGCTTCCCGATTTGCAGGTGGATTCATCACTTTCTCAGCCAAAAGGGAAATCCATACTCATTATAGAGAAATGCAAATGGAAAAGTAAAAACTCAAGATAAAGAAAAATAAATAGAAGCTGATCATTTTCAGGGAGATGAAGGGCAGAGACTACCACAGCAGAAATGCTACACACTGGTTCTTGCAAATATTAGTTTTGCTAATTTTTTGATTAGCCACACTGGCTCTTCTCATTCTGGATTAGAGAAAAATGGCCCTATTTTTGGATGTTTTGACTTAAGCTTTCCTTTTTCTTAAACTTTAAACATTCATCACCTATTATTCCTACTGTTATCTTCCTGATTTCTTTAAGGTTATTGTGTCCTGGGTACATTTCCTTAATGGTCTTAACCTTAGAATTTCACCAGGCTCTTCTGTCCACGGAATTTCCCAGGTAAGGATACTGGAGTGGGTTTCCATTTCCTTCTCCCGGGGATCTTCCCTACCTAGGAACAAACCCACATCTCCTACATCGGTGG